>NC_089848.1:129942243-130082243 GCF_035609145.1 Eleutherodactylus coqui | reverse complement strand
ACAGACCACCAGTAGAGAGGAGCGTCTGACCAGACTGATAGGAGGTGTTGGGACCAGTGGATGTGTGAGGGCACACAAGGTGACCGGGCTCATGACCCCCTAAAGACAACCAGTGGAGAGGAGCATCTGACCAGACTGTTAGGGGGTGTTGGGACCAGTGGATGTGTGAGGGCACACAAGGTGACTGGGCTCAGGACCCCTGACAAACAACCAGAGGAAAGGAGTGTCTGATCATCAGACATCCACCAGCACCTCCAAGTGTTTCATTGTCTGCCATCCAAAGACAAGTGGTGCCATCATTACACCCTGTGCCTGTCAAAACCATTTCCAAGCGCTTGGATGATAGACATTTGGTGTCACGGTGCCCACTGCATGGACGGCCTTTGACACCCATTGTCTTTTCCATATTTGTAGGGGTGTTGTGAACAACGAAGCTGGATGCTATGGAGTGGAATTGGGTTGTCTTCAGTGATGAATCCTGGTTTAGTTTGGGCGCTGACGATGGCTGTGATCGTGTTTGAAGACCTCGGGGTGAGTGCCTCAATCCTGCCTTGGCTGTGTAAGGGTCTGCAAGCCCACCTAAAACTGTGACCATTAGTGGGATTTGCCAGCTTATTGCATTTTTAAAAGAAAAAATTCCTAGATCTACTTCACCTTCTTACATTATTACTGGGACCACTCTGTTTTAAGTTACTGTCAATCACTCGCTCTTTCGGAGTTGACTATAGAGAATAATACATCTTCTAGGTGAGAATACCTCCTTAATACGGTGCTGTACAGAAACACAATACAGTGACACACAGCGAACGTACGGCAGATCAAAACAGCTTAGTAACTTGGTTATTCCCAAAATTTACACTTAGGATAGGATAGCTGATTAAAGTTCTATTGCTGAAACCCCCACAATCCCAAGAATGGGAATTCCATATCCCCCTCCTCACTTGGAGCTCACAGCAGCCCCACATTGAGGCGGAGATTGAATGGAGCTGACGGAGATAGCGGAGTGCTTGTCCATGTGTTACATTGCCAGCCCACTGATTTCAATGGGAACTGTGTAATACTAAATTTCTCCTGCGGAGGCACTGCAGGGAACATTTGTTGCCTGATGTTCCAACATATTACAGGCATACATATACATATGTGGAGAAGTTGAGAACAATAGACTATGTACGTTTTCCATAAATAAATATCCTTCTCCATCAATACAATTTTATAGCAAAGTCTCTATACAGTTTATGTAATAGAACCGACGGGACAGGATACAAGTGGTGTGCGGCGCAAACATAAGAAGCCACCTCAGAAGGAGCGTTACCACCATGCAACAGAGGGTGATATTTATTTGGGATCCACTAACCTTCAATGTCACCATGAAGGTCAAACAGATTCAACAGGCGTGTTCCCATTCATTCTGAACCCAAAACATTCACGTACAGGTTCCACCTAAATATATTGACACATCAGATGGCCTTTTGTTTGCTATCAAATAGTTTGAAGTCAACTGTTGTGCAGGGCTAGTAAGACAAGACGACTTTCCTCCAAAAACAGTGCCACAGCAGTCCACAGGCTATGAGTGGTATTGCAGCCCAGACCCATTCACTTCAAAGGAGCTGAGCAGCAAAAAACAGACAAAACAAACTATAAGGCCCTTTACATGGGCCAAAAAATTGTTCAGATTCTCACATCAAGAACCCCTTCTATGTTGATGATGAAACCTGCTTTCCTCTAATCGTAGTGGATGTCCTCTTGTTACCGTCGTGGTCCTGGGTGTAAACAGATCGCGGGAGAGATCCTTGTATCGTCCCCTCATGTAGTTATACATGGTTATTTGGTCACCCCTTAGCCATCTTTTTTCCGGGGTGAATAATCCCAGTTTTGGTGCCTCTCTGGGTATTCCAGTCCCGTCATTCCATGTATTAGTTTAGTCGCTCTTCTTTGAACCCCCTCCAGCACTGTAACATCTTTCCTGAGCACCGGTGACCAGAATTGTACGCAGTATTCCATGTGAGGCCTGACAAGTGCCTTATATAGTGGGAGGATAATGTTCTCGTCCTTCGCCCCTATACCTCTTTTGATGCACCCCAAGACTCTATTAGCTTTTGCAGCAGCTGACTGGCATTGATTTCTCCAGTTAAGTCTACAGCCCACTAGTACCCCCAGGTCTTTTTCCATATAACTTTTCCCTAGCAGTACCCCATTAAGTGTATATTGATGACATCCGCTTCTCCTGCTCATGTGCAGAACCTTACATTTATCCACATTGAACTTCATTTGCCATTTTTCTCCCCAAACCCCCAGCTTGTCTAGGTACATTTGCAGCCCAATTTGTCCTCCATTGTATTAACTATCTTGTATAATTTCATATTGTCTGCAAATATTGATATCTTACTGTGCAGCCCCTCTATCAGGTCGTTGATAAACATATTGAACAGAATGGGGTCTAATACTGAACCCTGTGGCCCCCACTAGCAACGGTGGCCCAATCAGAGTACAAACCATTTATTACCACCCTCTGCTTTCTATCTCTGAGCCAGTTCTTTACCCAGATACACACGTTTTCGCCTAAACCAAGCTGTCTCATTTTATATGTAGGTCATTCAACCTGCACCCCAGTGATTCTGTCCGGTTTGTTAGTTAGTAATAAGTCCAGGATGTCCCTCCCTCTAGTTGGACTTTCGTACAAGTTGGGTAAGGTAATTATCTGTATTTTTTTTCAAGAACTTATCACCCCTGTGAGATTCGCATATTATATCCGAACAATTAAAGTTCCCCATAATAATTACTTCGTTGCGGTTTGACACCTCTTCTATTTGTCTTATTAATAATTTTTCAGTTTCTTCTGTTATTTATGGTGGTCTATAGAAGACCCCTATCAGAATTTTGCTATTTTTCCCTCCCTGTATTTCTACCCACAGAGATTCCACGCATTCATCTCCTATATCTTTAGCTTCGGCATTAGGTAACATTTAACATACAGACATACAACTCCCCCCTTTCTGGTTCTCACGGCCTCTTCTGAAGAGGTTGTAACCCTGTAAATTCACCTCCCAAACGCACTTATCAAGCAATGTCTCCGTTAGTCCTACTATGTCGTAATTTTCTTCAGGCAGTCTCGCTTTAAGTTCACCCACTTTACTGATCAGACTTCTTGCATTTGTTACCATACAATTTATACAGTTGTTATTATTTATATTCAATTAGCTACTTAGGGTCCTATTAGCTGCTCTGTCAGTTCTAACTGTACTAACCTCACCCCTGCTCAACCTCCATTCCCATTAATTGGTCTTAGGTCACAGTCCACACTGTCTTCCCCCTATTGCTCTTGTCCCCCTCCCCCCCAGTCCCTAGTTTAAACACTCCTCCAACCTTCTAGATATCTTCTCCCCCAGCACAGCTGCACCATCCCCATTCAGATGCAGCGCATCCCTATGGGAGAACCTGTAGCCAACAGCAAAGTCATCCCAGTTCTCCAGGAACCCAAACCCCTTCTTGTTTACCACTTGGTTACCTCACTAATCTCCCGCTGCCTTTCTGGTGTGGCACATGGTACAGGCAGCATTTTAGAGAAAACTACCTTGAAGGTCCTCGTTGTAAGCTTAGATCTTAGGTCCCTGAAATCATTTTTCAGGGTCCTCCATAGACCTCTGACTTTGTCATTGGTGCCATTGTGTCCATGACCCGTGAATCCTCACAGCCCTTCCCAGTAATCTGTCAATCCGATCCGCGATGTGTCTAACTTGAGCGCCAGGAAGACAACACACCGTTCGACGATCCCGATTTTTGTGGCAGATTACCTTGTACGTCCCCCTTAGAATTGAGTCCCCCACCACTAGGACCTGTCTAGCCTGCCCTGCGCTCCCCATTCCCTTCTCACTGGAGCAGTCATCTGCCTGGTTCAGAGGGCATGTCATGCTGCAGCGGTGCTGCCTCTGTAATGGCATCCCCCTCATCTGCCAACTTTGCAGACATGTTGGGTCGTGCCAGTTCAGGACCAGCCTCCCTGGATCTCTTCCCTCTACCTCTCCTTCTAACTGTCACCCAGCTAACTGCCTGCTCATCCTGCTCTCCGAAACTGCCATCTACCCGAGCGAGAGCCTGCTTAGTGAGCAGCAAACTCCTTTCCATGGTGTCAATGTATCTCAGTGTTGCCAGTCACTCATATAGATCCAGGATCTGGGCTTCCAAATATGCAAAGTGCATACATCTTGTCGAACAGTATGCACTCTCGATCGGCTGATCAAGGACTGTATACATTGCACAAGTAGCACACTGGATAGCATTGCCAAGCATGGAGTATATTCTAGCGGGGATCTACAAATTTTCTTACACAAGTAACAAAAATCAACTAGCTGACACCCCTTATGTGCCTCCAGCCCTTTGAAACCACTCATGTGCCTCCACCCGTTCTCAACCACTCATGTGCATTCTCCCATTTGCAACCACACGTGTCTCCGGCCATTCGCAGCAACTCACGTGCCTCCCCCCTTTCGCAACCACTCATGTGCCTCGAGCACGGTTTAAAATGCATCTATGTTTCGAAGCCCTGGAAGCCTTTAATAAACTCCAGGCTACCATGTTACCCCATCAGCACCCTCCGATTGCGCTGCAGTGGGTGCTGATGGAGTGCGGGAAGTAGTACACCCCCACTGACTTTGACCCTGGCACCTAAACAGCCATGTTTTTCTAATTATGAAAATGATTTTATGCTGCACTCCGGGTACACAGCCCTAATTTCCATGCAAGGAAGCCCCAATTGTTAAAGGGTGAGGGGCTGTATTAAAGGGTCGGGGCTCTAATAAATTGGCCATTCAGTATAACACATATGTAATATGGCAGGTACAGGAGGCATAATGCACACTTCACCCCGCAGGTTCAGACGTGCCGTTTCTAGCATAGTAATATCTGCCTACGTGGTTCCACCTGAGAATATTGCATGTGCGGCCCATAGAGAAAACACAATGAATTAATAGACTCATTTTGTGCAGGACGGAGCGCCCTATATACTGGCGGAACAAACTCCCATCATCCTCGTGGCCTCAGGACACAGTGTTGGAGCATTACTGTACAGGCCAATTACAGCTCATACATAACCCATGATGAATTCAGATGAGACGTGGTGGGAGTTCTGCAAGTTGTTGTAAACTTGCCTGTACAGAGCTGCGGCGCCTACTGGCAGGCCCGGATTTCCTGCCACACCATCCTAGCTTCCCTCCTTCTACTATTGATCTATCTATAAGGCGCACCCAGGTAAAACACACCTGTATGACAAGGTAAATGTATTTAAATTCCTCTTATCGAACCCTCTCTGATCCAGATACCCAGGTATCCCTCAAAAAGTTTCCAAACTTCTTGTACGTCACTTTGCTGAGGATTTCCTTGTGGATTTCACTCACAGCATTGAAAGGAATACAATCTGGGGTGTAATCTGTGCAAGAGGTAAAGCGTGCCGAGGATAGGAAAAGTCACTGCATGACGGGATCGGCAGAGGATTGTTTCCACATTAGTGAAGAGGGTTCGTCAAAACTGCATTCACTAACACTGTATTGTACTTGGTGGCAGCATGTTGGTGTGGATAACGTCCTCAACTATTACGTGATGTCTGAGGCCAGCCTTAAAGGGGTTGTCCAATTGTAAACTATTGATTGGCCTGTCTGCAGGAAAGGCCATCAGTAGTAGATCGGTGGAGTTCACCACCCAGGACCACCACCAATCAGCTGTTTTCTGGACCAGAGCACACACTCATTAAGATGATTTCTGCAGGAAGAGGACAGCTCCATTCCTACTGCAGTGGCCAGGCTTGGTATTATAGGCTAAGTTCCTATTCATTTCAACAACACCTTGGCCTGCAATACCAAACCTGGCCACTGCAGTGAAAATGGAGCTGTCTGCTTCCTGCAGAAATCAACTCAATGCATGGGCACACTGGACTGCAAATAGTTGATCAGGGGTGGTCAAGTGTGGTGAACTCCCATCGATCTACTATTGATGGACTATCGTGTTGATAGGCCCACAAATTGTTTGCAACTGGACAACCCCTTTAAAGCAGCCCACAGGATTAGCCCAAAACTAAAACAGTCAGTGACACAGTGACCATTGGAATCAGTGAGTTGTGAGTGTGGGATCCTCCAGAGCAAGAGCTGCTCTTTGTAGCCAGTCTCTCTTCTAGCTAATAGAAGGGGGTCCTAAATGGGGAATGTTGCAAGTTAGAGAGTCCATGAGGAATGAGAGAAGTACAAACAAAAATGGAAGTCACTTTCGTGTTTTCATTTGGAACTTCAAGTAACCGATCGCTTGTATGTAACGCGTCTCCCGGCATACTTTGTCTCAGACCCCCTCCATTTGTTGTATGGCGTCAACCTTGATTAGTTTAATTCATCAAACCCCCGGCCGAGGCGCGGACCTGCCAGCTCACCGCATCAGGCTTCTTCTGTATGATTTTGTTTATTATGTTCACTCACATCATTACTGATTGATTTATGACGGTGGCGTTTCTTCATGTCAGACTGTCTCTTTAGTCGTGGTGAGAGACATAAACTGAAGCCAGAAGCCGCGGGTGCGTTGACCAATCAGAATACGCCATTGGCCCTCTAAATCTACAGAAGGTTTGCACATGACTAGAGGCAAAGTCCTGCATCAGGTAGAGTTGGCCATGTGGCCATGGGGCAAATTGTTTTGCTAATTAGTAAAACCACCCGTTAATTGTATCAGGTTTAACTCATTATGAGATTAAAAGGGTTGTCCATCCGCTTTGGACAATCCATTTTCGCTAAAGGGTCATTTATGGTAAGCTGATTACAGGGTGTCTGATGAGATCTCCAATAACCAGTTGTGAAGCCGAGAGGAACCCAGCAGCAATTGTTCCCTATAGCGCCACCTGAGGGGGGATGAAGCACTGCACAATGCTTTTTGAAGTAAGTAGACTGTCCATATAATTGTTGGCCTGCTGAGTCCTCCAGGAAGCAGCTTTTGATAGTAGAGAAGCTATGGCACTTCCTCTGCCGTCCCCTATGCCAAGTGTCTACTCATCACCGGGAATCCCTATTCTGAAGTTGGGTCATCAATAGTTTTTGCTTAAAAACCCCTTTAACCATCCAGCTCACCGATTTCCTGCCCTGATCCACTGTCCCAACACCAACGGCTCTGCTTTTACCCAGTTAACTCTCAGGGACAGATCTGCCCAGCGCTGTAATGTAATACTCCGCACCCTTTATAGCGGGTCCAACCAACTGTCCCAAACAGCATCTAATCACCATGAAGGGACTGTTTGCTGTGCAGAGCGTTCAATTTCACATTACACAGTATTTCAAAGACCCGTCTGGATGATCGGCCTTCCTTCCCTCCATCCTTTTATAGCGGCTTTTTTTGGATTTTTCAAAAGAAATCGCATCAAAAATTGTCTTTTTAATCCAGTTTTGCTGAAACAGGCAGTTTTTTTTCAGCAACTTTGTTGATGGAACTAAACAACTGCAGGTTTAGGGAGGAAAACTGCTGAGAAAGGACCTTTCTGCTTATTTATTATCCCGAAAACACATTTAATGTGTGAGATTAGTCGACAATACACAGCGGATATTTTATGAGGAATATAAAGTCAGTCTTCTGATTGAAAGCAAACCGCTGCGAAGGATACAGTCCTGCATTCCTTATGTGGAGTAACATCTTAAAGGGCAACTCTGCTGATTTATTTACTGAGTCACTGTGTAGTACCTGCTGCAGCAGCCCGGCGTCGGGGGCACCTTTGTAGCGTGTACTACTTGGTGTATATCTGTGTTGGTGTTACCAGTCTTTGTGGTGGCCAGTCTGTCTCCTTTACCTTGTTCTGTGGCGTGATTGGAGGTCTAGAGAAGTTAGGGATGAAGTAGAAGGAGGGAGAAGAGAGATGTAGTCGGTGGAGGAGGACGTGTGGGCAGAGGGCCAAAGCTCTGGTGATTCCGCCTAAGAAGAGCCTCTGGCGTTTCCATTTGCCGTGGGATGAGTCCCCTCGGAGGCTGGAGCTCGGAGGGCGGAGTCTTCTGGAGGAGTTGGTGGCTATGATCGCACGTTCCTTTACTTAAGTACTGTGTTGAGGGACAAGGTGGGACACAACCAAGGACTTCACAAAGTTATCAGTAGAAAGGACAATAACAAGTAAGAAGAAGGAGTAACAATGTGTTTCCCCCTCCGTGCCAGGAGTGTACCCCTAGGGACTGTACCTCACATAACTGAGGACGCCTAAAAGTAACTCCTAGGAACGTTTGGGTTGGAGAAGTGCATCAGAGGGAAATTTGCAAGAAGTGTTATACCTAGGGCCTCCCTCCCTCATACGTTTTTGTACTGAGCGCAGCCTGTTTAGCGCTGCGCTGAATGCTGTATAACGCTCCCATTTATTTTGATGGGGCGGCTCACACAAGCGTCAAATCGCAGCACTTTGACAGCGATGCACGTTTTATCTTTGGCCGTTTTCAGCCCTGCGTCGTCTATTGAAATTAATGGGCAGCAGTTTCAGCGCTGCTGAAAAGGTGGTACAATTGGTACCATGTTTTTGCTAGTGCTAAACGCAAGCGCTAGCCGCTTGACCTAAAAAAAAAAGTAATACTCATCTAGCTGGCGCTGGCAGGGTCCCCGCCGCTGTTCTCCAGAGCTCCAGGCAGGCCGCCGGGCACTTGTCAGCGCTGATAGACCATCTATTGCTAGTGACGGAGATTGAAATCCCAACCTCCAGCAAGAGATTGTGGTGATTGGTTCAGAAGTGCTGACTCAGCCAATCAGAGACAGCACTCAATGCACCAATCACAGCCCTTCATTTGAATTCCCACGGGCGGATTTCCGCCGCGTATCACACGGTGGAAATCCGCGGCGTTGCCCCGCAGCTATTAGGTTCTATTGAACCTAATAGCACAATGCTCACAGTGCGGAATTCCGCCCCATGAATTCTTCCGTACTCACCTGCGGCATATTCTATTTGCCACGGGCGTACGTGCAGATGGCTTCCATTGCTGTAGCACAGCGGAAGATAGCGTGAAAACACTTCTCCGCCTGCTGCCGGCTGCGTCATATGACGCAGTGGGAGTGTCATGTGACGCGGACGGCGCGTCCCATGACACTGCTGGCGCGCTATGCGCTCTACTGCGCATGCGCACCAGAGCATCATGCGGGACGTCGGGCGGCGGATCCGAAGTTAAATATGGGGTCTCTGGGGGGGGGGGGGCATCGTGACGGGCTCTGCTGCGGTATTCCACTTGCGGAGCCCGTCACGGCCGTGGGCATTAGGCCTTAGACCTCATGCCCACGGTCGGGACGGGTTCCAACTGCAAAATCTCACAGCGGAATCAGACCCTGTGCCCCAGCAGTGACCCCCATGTGCCTGTCCATTGTCTTTTCTCTCTGCTCTGGGGATGTGCCGGCTAGCGCTCTGCTGCACACCCACAATGCAGACAGTCGTGCCGTGATGACGTGGATCAGCCGCGACTCGCAGCGGGATGGACGGCTTCATTAACTGCAGTGGGAGCCGGCCGTGCGAGCCTCGCACTAAAAAAGGAAATACTACGATTTTCACCCACAAGAGGAAAATCACAGTTGATTTTCACTTGTGAGCATGTAAAAGGGTTTTCCCTGCATGTCCTATGGGGAGTACCTGCTGCAGGATCCGGAGGCGAACAGTGCAAATACGGCCCTGGGCATTGGGGTAGTGTCACATGGGCGATCGGGATATCGCCACGAGAAAATCGCTGCAATATTGCAATTTTGCTGATGAGATGTCCGAGTGTCAGCGCAGCTTCTTCTTGCACACATCGCTGCCAGTGGCAAGTTTTCTCGCTCGATTTCCTTGCAATTTCTTGTGAGAAAAACAATAGGACTTTCCAATGTTAAAAATGCACGAAAATCGCAAGTTCTTGTGTTCTTTCTGCGTTTTGCTCTTTTTTCTCGCCTGTGTTTCCCTATGGAGACTTCGTTTTTTTCGCTACGCACAAACTTGCCATTTTCGTGCGATGCGTTTTTAACATTAGAAACTGCTACTGTCTATCGCGAGATAAATAGGTGAAAAAAACACACGAGAAAACCGCAAGCGGCGGCGATGTTTTTGGCGCTCAGACATCTGATGAGCAAAGTTGCGATTTTGTCGTGATTTTCTTGCGGCGACATTGCGATCGCCAGTGTGGAGGCGCCCCAAGGCGGCCATATACTTATGATAGCTGTCAGCCAGCCGCTGTTTCTCCCCCATACAGATGCAGACTCGGGTCGGCCAGGCATTCATGGGTCCTCAATGTGGAGACTGGAGTAAACCGCTGCCAGACATTTCTATCAGCACGTCCTAATAAATTTGGCGCACATTGCTCCATTGTACTTAGATCTACGACAGGCGGAAGAAATGTTAGTCTTCGTAAATTCCCCTCCATGTCTCTGCAGGGTAAAGTTGTAACCACTTTATCTGAAGACTGAAGGTTATCCTGTATCCACAGGAAGATGGCGGCTGACTGTCCCCTTGTGTGAACGGAGCAGAAGCAGAGTGTGCGCCGCTGCTGGATGTGAAGCACTTGGCTATCTTCACTAGTCCCACGAAAATTAATGGAGCTGTGGTACCCAGGCTCGACTGCCGCTCCATCCATTCAAGGACATTGGGGCAGTACCAGCCTTAGGTTAGCAGGCACCCTGTGCAGAATATTTCTGATGTCTTCCCATCCCCCCATAAGGAAAAAATGTTATATATTGCACTGATAGGCAGTCTGTCTGCATTCTGCTTGTGCAGAATGCAACAAGATAGCAACTTACCCACACCGGTACAGCTCAAGAAATAAATACTGTGCCAGAACCAAGCTCATAGCATCAATACAGCGCCAGAACCAAACTCATAACATACAGTGCCAAAACCAAGCTGATACAGAAATAACTGCCAAAGCAGGTAAAAACCTCAGCGCTCCAGACTTCTTAATAATAAAGATTACTTATTTCTCAAAAAAACGAAAGGTACGCATAACAAAGGCAGGGACAAAAATAGCCAAAATGTGGATAGGGAGAAGCAACTCTCATCCACTGACTTGGTAAGATACAGGTTCAACGCGTTTCTGTGCTCAAAGGCGCCTTTATCAAGTCTCAAGCTGATAGCATAAATACAGCAGCAGAACCAAGGTCAGTACATAAATACAGACTTAGAACAGCTCAGTAAATACATACTGTACCACAACCAGGCTCATAATATAAATACAGCCCCAGAACCAAGCTCATAATATTAATACAGTACCAGGGCCAAGCCAATAACATAAATACAGCATCAAACCCATGAGAAGTGCGTAAATACAGCACTAGAACTAACCTGAGTACACTGATACAATAGCAGAACCAAGATAAGTGCAGAAATTCAGCACCAGAACCAAGCTCAGTACCTACGTACAGTACCAGACCCAAGCTTATAACAGTACAAACCAACCTCAGTACATGGTTACAATATCAGAAGCAAGGTTATAACATAAATCCAGCATCAGTACTAAGTGACGGTGTTACAAGGCTGCTGATGGCCAGAAGCGAGGAAACAGAATCAGAAGGAGCATGATAAATGTAGCTTCCCAAAACTCTCTTGGACGGAGGATCATTTGGCCAGGAAGACCTGAGGGAAGCGACTGCCCCGGCCTACATCCTCCTGGTGCCCCCACAAGCTGAAGGCTGGCACCGCATGGGTCGCATGTAGCTTAGCCCGTCATTGTACTCGGGACCCTGTTCCTGTGACTGGTGGGAGTCCTCGCGGTCGGACCTCCGCCATCAGTTCGCGGTCCTGCGGGTAACGCTCAGTCTTAGGGTAACCATTTTATTAAGTTCAATAGAGGAAGACGGCCGAGAAACGAGAACATCATAAGGCGAATGTTCTCATGTGAACCCAAAACCCGAGCGGCACATTAAACAGGTTCATGAAAACCTCATCAGTCGGTGAAGATAGAACAACCTATTCTACAACCTGACAAAAAAATGACAATTTTGCGCGCTTCGCTCCAGGCGGGACGAATAAATAATTCCAACATTTACGGAACGGCATCATTTGTTTTTAAAAAGCAAAGTTAATCAAATAGAAATGAGGTGGAGCAGCGGAGCGCCGGCCGGGGGATCACAGACAATTATCTGCGCCGCAATGAGACATGAATGTTATTTAAAAGTCAGCGCCGATAAGAGCCACCATTTAGGACGGCCGCTATTAGAGATGCTTCTAGTAATTACTTGACATTTTCATTAGGATTACAGCGGTAACAATGCCGTCAGCTGTCCAAACTGCAGAATGCAAAATAACCAATCGCCGGCGCAAGACTGATGCGCAAATCTTAAAGAAAAAGGATAAAACAATGCGTTATTGTGCTGGAAATATCTACTAGAAGGCTGCCTACACGGCCGAGCGCGATAGCAGGCCGGGAACGTGCGATTTACCAGCGGACGCGCGGTGATTTTCAGGGCACGACAGAGGATCGGAAGCATTTCCCATTGATTTCAATGGGGAACTTCGCATCGCACTGCCGAGATACCCGAATGGCACTTGTTCGTATATTTCTGATTGAAATGACTGGAGGGCTGACCGCACATGCTCAGTCGGCGCTCTCTCCAGAGTGGCGTCACTGCGGGGGAAGAAGCAGTGACAATCACAGCAGGACACAGGAGTCTCGTTCTGGAGATCAGCGGGGTCTCAGCAGTGGGACCCCAGCGCTTGGCAAGTTATCCCCCATCCTGTGGATATCTTATGGACAGGGGAGAACTTGCAATTTTGGTACAACCCCTTTAAAGTGGTGTTCCCATCACCATCAATCATGACCAAGATGGAACAGCAATGATTACAAGGTGGTTGGGATGACGGAAACAGCTAAGTTCTGCAGAGCTACATTGTTTCCACAACTCCCACAGAAGTGGATTCACAAAAGCTACATTGTTTCTGCAGCAGCAAAGTTTCGGAAACCATGTATCTCACTGTACGATGCTGTATGCAACTGCTATTGACTGCTAGGGGCCCTCAGCTGTCCCTCCGACTACCACCACTTCATTCAGGGTGGCGGAGGCCCTAACTCAGGATAGGTGCAGATGTAAGACTCACAGCTATCGGCCTGTAAGGACATATCCTGTGGGTATGCCATAGAGATTTGAGATGAGAATATCTCTTTAAGTGATTATTTCCAACCAATTTGCTGAGAGTGTCCAACTATGAAGGCATATGAGGGACCACCCTCGCATGTGATAGCGGAGAGTACTGTAGCTCTGTGAGAGTGGTCCTCACTCTGGTGGGCCTGGCCCTAGCATACAAAGCATGAACAGACCAGGGGTATACAAAGAAGAATGGGGGCCCATATCAAGACTCAAACTAGGCTCAGTTATGGTTACATATGCCAGAATAGAAGGGCCTGATGTTTATTCGCCCTCCATATTTATTTCATGACCCCCTTGAGCTATTTCCCACTACTTGTCAAATGGGACAAGGGATTGGGCCACATTTCACCTGCTCCTGCCGACGATGACTGGGCAGGTTTCAGCTGCCAAGCCTATGATTAGTGTTGAGTGAAACTACAAACAGTTGAACACTGTTTAGGGAAGAACTTCTTAAAGTTCAGTTTGGCACAAACGTGAACCTCGGGAGGCTCCTCTCAGCCGAACCCACTAAGATTCCTCCTTCTCTGAAGATCATCTTCTCCTTTCCCTCCTCCTCCGGAGTAAGAAGGAGCATGTTGGCTCAGTGGTTAGTGCTGTAGCACTGGGGTTGTAGGTTCAAATCTGCTGAAGGACAATATCAGCAGGGAGCTTACATGTTTCTAAACATCCATGCAGATGTTGTTCTTGGTGAGATTATAAGCGATGACCCCAATAAGTCAAGGAGGAGGAGTGCAATACACCAGTGTTAGGGATACGGGTGAAGTTCCGGTTTAGTTCAAACAAATTTGGACTGAATGGAATCTCGTTGAACCGGCCAAACATTACTTTTCAAAAGTTCACTCAACACTAACCCCGGCAATCAGCGGGTCTTGATTTATGCCACCCACACAGTAGAGGAAAGTCATCCAAAGCCACCGATTTTAGCAGGACTGGTTGACTTTGGGCCGGTAGATGTTGGGGGGGAGAAGGGTCAGGCATGCTGGATTTCATGTATATGGGGGAATCGGGAGGAATAGCTGTATGAGCTTTTGAAGGTATGGGGGCACTTTTAGGGATGATACACCACCTTTAACCCCTTCATGACCAAGGCTGTTGATGTCTGATTTGTGACTTAATTCGCTGCAAGCGGAAAATCACCCATTGTGAATAATGATGGGTTGTATTTTTGTGCACCCGCAATGCACAAAACTCACACGATTTGTTTGCCCGTATGAATGCACCCTGACAGTACAATATCGGTTGACGTTTTTTAGACAAATATCAGACTCGCCTGTGCGAATGCAAAAAGATAAATGCAGTAATTAGATTGCCCATCTGTCATCTACCGTACTAGAAGTAAATGCATCAGGTACAAATATGTCACGGATTGTAACTTCAGGTTGTGTCGTGCCAACTATGCTCTCCTACATCTGACAAACTCAGCTCAGCTGACTCAGCTCTCTCAGTTTTATGTGCTTCCCATTTGTAAAGTGCTGCAGAATAAGTTGCTGTTCTAGAAATAAACTTTATAACTCTTATTCTAGATATCATCGGAGTATCGTCTACCTTACTAATTCCCGGTTGGTGCCTGGATCCGGTGCAACACAAGGATGCAAAGCCTTTCTCAGCTCTGATCTTCTTCTCGGCTTGTGAGCCTTTCTCCATTTCCAGGGCGCCCTCAGCTGCGGCTGGAGGTTGCGTTGGCAGCCATAGAGCTGCTCGTCAGTCGTAGTCCTGTGTGTACATGTTCGGCTGCAGCCTAATAGCAGGTTGCCGGATATTCCAGCACTCGGTGTCTCTGAAGAGGAGGAGGTGGAGTTTAAGTCTGCAAATTTTCTAAATCAACACTGCCCATAAAAGCAGAGATCTTCCAAGGAATCCGGATCACTTTAAACAACGCTGAAGAATACGCTTTCGTCTTCGCTTCTCTCCGCCAGCGCTGAATAAATGCAACTCTAGGTAGAGCAACAAGAAAGAGATGACTAATAGAAGTGATGCTGAGGGGCACGGAGAGCACATGGCGGCGGAGCCTTTCATGTTACTTTGTCTCCTTTCTATATTATCCTAAGCAATTCTGAGTTTGCAGCGCGGATGGATAAGTTAGCGTGATATGGGTGGTACATCAGGAGCAAAAACTAACAGTATAAAAAGTGCAAAAACAGAACACATGCTTCCTGATTTCTGCCCTGGGCCTGTGCTGCTGTGGAAAAGATATGTATATGGGATATCATAAAGGCCTAAGTATAAAACCCATCCATAAAGTGACCCATCTAGACATAACCCGTCCATAGAGTCAACCATCTAGACATAACTTGTCCATAAAGTGACCCATCTAGACATAACCCATCCATAAAGTGACCCATCTAGACATAACCCATCCATAAAGTGACCCTTCTAGACATAACCCATCCATAAAGTGACCCATCTAGACATAACTTGTCCATAAAGTGACCCTTCTAGACATAACTTGAACATAAAGTGACCCTTCTAGACATAACCCATCCATAAAGTGACCCATCTAGACATAACCCATCCATAAAGTGACCGATCTAGACATAACCCATCCATAAAGTGACCCATCTAGACATATTCTGTCCATAGAGTCACTCATCTAGACATAACCCATCCATAAAGTGACCCTTCTAGACATAACCCATCCATAAAGTGACCCATCTAGACATAACTTGTCCATAAAGTGACCCTTCTAGACATAACTTGTCCATAAAGTGACCCTTCTAGACATAACTCATCCACAGAGTCACCCATCTAGACATAGCCGTCCATAAAGTGACCCATCTAGACATATTCTGTCCATAGAGTCACTCATCTAGACATAACCCATCCATAAAGTGACCCATCTAGACATAACCCATCCATAAAGTGACCCTTCTAGACATAACCCATCCATAAAGTGACCCATCTAGACATAACTTGTCCATAAAGTGACCCTTCTAGACATAACTTGTCCATAAAGTGACCCTTCTAGACATAACTCATCCACAGAGTCACCCATCTAGACATAGCCGTCCATAAAGTGACCCATCTAGACATATTCTGTCCATAGAGTCACTCATCTAGACATAACCCATCCATAAAGTGACCCATCTAGACATAACCCATCCATAAAGTGACCCTTCTAGACATAACCCATCCATAAAGTGACCCATCTAGACATAACTTGTCCATAAAGTGACCCTTCTAGACATAACTTGTCCATAAAGTGACCCTTCTAGACATAACTCATCCACAGAGTCACCCATCTAGACATAGCCGTCCATAAAGTGACCCATCTAGACATAACCTGTCCATAGAGTCACTGATATAGACATAACCCATCCATAAAGTGACTCATAGACCTAACTCATCCATAGAGTCACTCACTGGAGTAACTGCATTATACGAGCGTGCTCGCTCATCACTAGACATAACCTATCCATAAAAGTTCTAAAAAGTCACTCCTCCGTGTTCCATATTTGGTGGAATTGCATCAAGATAAGACCGGCTTTTGTACTGATCAATGATCTGCATGATCAGGTCTATGGTGTGAAAACTAGACATATACACTAAATGGCCCCTTTATTAGAGCCCCTGACCCTCTCACAATTCGTGCTTCCCTGTATGGAAATTATCACATGACAAGATTTTTTCTGGATCACTTTCAATGTGAATCCACATAAGATGGGAATATCCAGCGATCGGAGCGACTTCCATCAAGGCCCATTCATCGGTGCGAGATTAGCCGGGACCTCACTGCCAAGTAATGGTGTGAAGAGTGTACCGAGAATGGCGTGATCGAGGAAAAATATTGAACGAAGAGGAATCCTGTGAACAGAAACCACTTGTCACGAAAAGGGGTCAGAGGAGGATGTCAGGAATCGCTCTCTCCAACAGGCGTTGCACAGTCAGGAGCAGCCAAATACAACACTGAAGCTCCAACTAACGTATCGGAACACACAACCTGCTGTTCCTCCGCACGGATGGGCTATAGTGGCAAATGAGCAGTTCCAGCGCCATTGTGTCTAAGAGAAACAGAAAGACGAGACACCAGCAGGCAAAAGAGCGCAAAACTTGTATCACTGAGCAGCGGGAAAACATCTCCTGGTCAGATGGATCCAGATTTCTGTTGCTGATGGGAGGTCAGAATTTGGCACAAGCAGCATGAATTGATGACCCCTTCCTGTCAGCTGGTCAGAACATATCAGCACCGCCATCTAATCTGCAACAACTACAAGAAGCTTCCTGTCCGCGGGGGCCGATATCCCTGCAGAACCATTTAATCACTGAGTGGAGTCTACACCACAATGAACTGCTGCGGTGCTGAAAAACAAAGGAGTCCAGCGCTACTAGATGGGGGCTAATAAAGGGGTCGTTCAGTGTAAATGTCAGTCTACAGAGCCTCTCTATTCTCTGGCTTGGCGGCCTAATACATAGGGCACACATTACAGTGAGAGATCTCAGGTCTAGATCCGGTGACCTCTCCATTGGGTCAGGGCAGTTTAGCTTTGGCCGATTTATGGTATTGGAGAAGATTTGTTCTTCTTGCCTGGGCTGCGCTATAAATCAGCCTGTTCTGTCCCGGACATAATGGGCTCCGGAGACTCCCTGCACTTCACTTATGTAAATCAGCAGTCACATTATGCCTCGTAAAACCTGTCCGACCTGAGAGCTCTGCCCGGGGTGAAATGGAGAACCTGATGAAACCTTAGCACATTGTACAACAATCACACCTGTTCTGGATTCTGCTCTGAAATACATTCATTCCAGATTGACAATCATCAGTAATTACCCAAAGCTTACTGACGGAATCAGTCAGGAGGAGGCGGTAAGCAGAGACAAGGCCAAGGGGTTAAACTGATCAGCATAAGTTATAGTTTGTGCAAATGTAATCTACATAAGAACTTTAAGACTTTCTAAATACCTTATATTACTTATCCTGTATTATACTGCAGAGCTGCACTCACTATTCTGCTGGTGGAGTCACTGTGTACATACATTACTTATCCTGTACTGACCCTAAGTTACATCCTGTATTATACCCCAGAGCTGCACTCACTATTCTGCTGGTGGAGTCACTGTGTACATACATTACTTATCCTGTACTGATCCTGAGTTACATCCTGTATTATACTGCAGAGCTGCACTCACTATTCTGCTGGTGGAGTCACTGTGTACATACATTACTTATCCTGTACTGATCCTGAGTTACATCCTGTATTATACTCCAGAGCTGCACTCACTATTCTGCTGGTGGAGTCACTGTGTACATACATTACTTATCCTGTACTGACCCTAAGTTACATCCTGTATTATACCCCAGAGCTGCACTCACTATTCTGCTGGTGGAGTCACTGTGTACATACATTACTTATCCTGTACTGCTCCTGAGTTACATCCTGTATTATACTCCAGAGCTGCACTCACTATTCTGCTGGTGGAGTCAGTGTGCACATACATTACTTATCCTGTACTGATCCTGAGGTACATCCTGTATCATACTCCAGAGCTGCACTCACTATTCTGCTGGTGGAGTCACTGTGTACATACATTACTTATCCTGTACTGCTCCTGAGTTACATCCTGTATTATACTCCAGAGCTGCACTCACTATTCTGCTGGTGGAGTCACTGTGTACATACATTACTTATCCTGTACTGCTCCTGAGTTACATCCTGTATTATACTCCAGAGCTGCACTCACTATTCTGCTGGTGGAGTCACTGTGCACATACATTACTTATCCTGTACTGATCCTGAGGTACATCCTGTATCATACTCCAGAGCTGCACTCACTATTCTGCTGGTGGAGTCACTGTGTACATACATTACTTATCCTGTACTGCTCCTGAGTTACATCCTGTATTATACTCCAGAGCTGCACTCACTATTCTGCTGGTGGAGTCAGTGTGCACATACATTACTTATCCTGTACTGATCCTGAGGTACATCCTGTATCATACTCCAGAGCTGCACTCACTATTCTGTTGGTGGAGTCACTGTGTACATACATTACTTATCCTGTACTGATCCTGAGTTACATCCTGTATTATACTCCAGAGCTGCACTCACTATTCTGCTGGTGGAGTCAGTGTGCACATACATTACTTATCCTGTACTGATCCTGAGGTACATCCTGTATCATACTCCAGAGCTGCACTCACTATTCTGCTGGTGGAATCACTGTGTACATACATTACTTATCCTGTACTGATCCTGAGGTACATCCTGTATCATACTCCAGAGCTGCACTCACTATTCTGCTGGTGGAGTCACTGTGTACATACATTACTTATCCTGTACTGATCCTGAGTTACATCCTGTATTATACCCCAGAGCTGCACTCACTATTCTGCTGGTGGAGTCACTGTGTACATACATTACTTATCCTGCACTACTCCTGAGTTACATCCTGTATTATACTCCAGAGCTGCACTCACTATTCTGCTGGTGGAGTCAATGTGTACATACATTACTTATCATGTACTGACCCTGAGTTACATGCTGTATTATACTCCAGAGCTGCACTCACTATTCTGCTGGTGGAATCATTGTGTACATACAATACTTATCCTGTACTGATCCTGAGTTACATGCTGTATTATCCTCAAGAGCTGCACTCACTATTCTGCTGGTGGAGTCACTGTATACATACATTACTTATCCTGAACTGATCCTGAGTTACATCCTGTATTATACTCCAGAGCTGCACTCACTATTCTGCTGGTGGAGTCACTGTATACATACATTACTTATCCTGTACTGATCCTGAGTTACATCCTGTATTATACTCCAGAGCTGCACTCACTATTATGCTGGTGGAGTCACTGTGTACATACATTACTTCTCCTGTACTGATCCTGAGTTACATCCTGTATTATACCCCAGAGCTGCACTCACTATTCTGCTGGTGGAGTCACTGTGTACATACATTACTTATCCTGTACTGATCCTGAGTTACATCCTGTATTATACTGCAGAGCTGCACTCACTATTCTGCTGGTGGAGTCACTGTGTACATACATTACTTATCCTGTACTGATCCTGAGTTACATCCTGTATTATACTCCAGAGCTGCACTCACTATTCTGCTGGTGGAGTCAGTGTGCACATACATTACTTATCCTGTACTGATCCTGAGGTACATCCTGTATCATACTCCAGAGCTGCACTCACTATTCTGCTGGTGGAATCACTGTGTACATACATTACTTATCCTGTACTGATCCTGAGGTACATCCTGTATCATACTCCAGAGCTGCACTCACTATTCTGCTGGTGGAGTCACTGTGTACATACATTACTTATCCTGTACTGATCCTGAGTTACATCCTGTATTATACCCCAGAGCTGCACTCACTATTCTGCTGGTGGAGTCACTGTGTACATACATTACTTATCATGTACTGACCCTGAGTTACATGCTGTATTATACCCCACAGCTGCACTCACTATTCTGCTGGTGGAGTCAATGTGTACATACATTACTTATCATGTACTGACCCTGAGTTACATGCTGTATTATACTCCAGAGCTGCACTCACTATTCTGCTGGTGGAATCATTGTGTACATACAATACTTATCCTGTACTGATCCTGAGTTACATGCTGTATTATCCTCAAGAGCTGCACTCACTATTCTGCTGGTGGAGTCACTGTATACATACATTACTTATCCTGAACTGATCCTGAGTTACATCCTGTATTATACTCCAGAGCTGCACTCACTATTCTGCTGGTGGAGTCACTGTATACATACATTACTTATCCTGTACTGATCCTGAGTTACATCCTGTATTATACTCCAGAGCTGCACTCACTATTATGCTGGTGGAGTCACTGTGTACATACATTACTTCTCCTGTACTGATCCTGAGTTACATCCTGTATAATACTTCAGAGCTGCACTCACTATTCTGCTGGTGGAGTCACTGTGTACATACATTACTTATCATGTACTGACCCTGAGTTACATGCTGTATTATACCCCACAGCTGCACTCACTATTCTGCTGGTGGAGTCACTGTGTACATACATTACTTATCATGTACTGACCCTGAGTTACATGCTGTATTATACTCCAGAGCTGCACTCACTATTCTGCTGGTGGAATCATTGTGTACATACAATACTTATCCTGTACTGATCCTGAGTTATATGCTGTATTATCCTCAAGAGCTGCACTCACTATTCTGCTGGTGGAGTCACTGTATACATACATTACTTATCCTGAACTGAACCTGAGTTACATCCTGTATTATACTCCAGAGCTGCACTCACTATTCTGCTGGTGGAGTCACTGTATACATACATTACTTATCCTGTACTGATCCTGAGTTACATCCTGTATTATACTCCAGAGCTGCACTCACTATTATGCTGGTGGAGTCACTGTGTACATACATTACTTCTCCTGTACTGATCCTGAGTTACATCCTGTATAATACTTCAGAGCTGCACTCACTATTCTGCTGGTGGAGTCACTGTGTACATACATTACTTATCCTGTACTGCTCCTGAGTTACATCCTGTATTATACTCCAGAGCTGCACTCACTATTCTGCTGGTGGAGTCACTGTGTACATACATTACTTATCCTGTACTGCTCCTGAGTTACATCCTGTATTATACTCCAGAGCTGCACTCACTATTCTGCTGATGGAGTCACTGTGTACATACATTACTTAGCCTGTACTGATCCTGAGTTACATCCTGTATTATACTCCAGAGCTGCACTCACTATTCTGCTGGTGGAGTCACTGTGTACATACATTACCGATCCTGTACTGCTCCTGAGTTACATCCTGTATTATACTCCAGAGCTGCACTCACTATTCTGCTGGTGGAATCACTGTGTCCATACATTACTTATCCTGTACTGATCCTGAGTTACATCCTGTATTATACTCCAGAGCTGCACTCACTATTCTGCTGGTGGAATCACTGTGTACATACATTACTTCTCCTGTACTGATCTGGAGTTATATCTTTGTATTCCTCTAGCTTGGATACAAGATGTGGTACGGGAGGCATGGAGGCTCTAGTACCCTGTTGTACCGTCTCTAGCTTGGATACAAGATGTGATACAGGGGACATGGAGGCTCTAGTACCCTGTTGTACCGCCTCTAGCTTGGATACAAGATGTGATACGGGCATGGAGGCTCTAGTACCCTTTTGGGCCACCCCTATCTTGGATGTGAGATATAATATATCCAGAAGGGGGCATGGAGGCATACAGTTTCCGTATCGTATCGCTGAGCAGTCATTGTCCCTCGTACCACTACTAGGGGGGACCGATTGTCGTATGTGATGGCCCCCCAAACCATCACTCCAGCAGGGAACAGTGTGCCGCTCCACAGCAAAGACAGAATTGAGGAGCCCACCTGTAGGTCTCCAAACACGAACATGGCCGTCGTCAGCGCCTAAACTAAACCTGGATTACCCAATAAAGACAACCTGGTTTCACTTTGTAGCGTTCAGTTTCATTGTTCACATCACTGCAAATGCAATGGGTGCTGTGAGACAAAATACTCTTCAGCTAAGTGCCTGGATAAGGTTCCAACAGACACAGGGGTGTAATGATGGCGCCACCTATCTCTGGATGGTGGACAACAAAACAGTTGGAGCTGCTGGTGCTTGTGAAACGGTCGGACGCTCCTCTCTACTGGTGGTCTGTAGGGGGCGTCCTGAGCCTGGTCACCTTGTGTGCCCTCACACATCCACTGGTCCCAACACTCCCTAACAGTCTGGTCAGATGCTCCTCTCTACTGGTAGCCTGTAGGGGGCGTCCTGAGCCCGGTCACCTTGTGTGCCCTCACACATCCACTGGTCCCAACACTCCCTAACAGTCTGGTCAGATGCTCCTCTCTACTGGTAGCCTGTAGGGGGCGTCCTGAGCCCGGTCACCTTGTGTGCCCTCACACATCCACTGGTCCCAACAGCTCCTAACAGTCTGGTCAGACGCTCCTCCCTACTGGTAGCCTGTAGGGGGCATCCCAAGCCAGGTCACCTTGTGTGCCCCCATCCACTGGTCCCAACACTCCCTAACAGTCTGGTCAGACGCTCCTCTCTACTGGTGGTCTGTAGGGGGCATCCTGAGCCCAGTCACCTTGTGTGCCCTCACACATCCACTGGTCCCAACACCCCCTAACAGTCTGGTCAGACGCTCCTCTCTACTTGTGATCTGTAGGGGGCGTCCTGAGCCCGGTCACCTTGTGTACCCTCACACATCCACTGGTCCCAACACTCCCTAACAGTCTGGTCAGATGCTTCTCTCTACTGGTAGTCTGTAGGGGGCGTCCTGAGCCCTGTCACCTTGTGTGCCCTCACACATCCACTGGTCCCAACACCCCCTAACAGTCTGGTCAGACGCTCCTCTCTACTTGTGATCTGTAGGGGGCGTCCTGAGCCCGGTCACCTTGTGTGCCCTCACACATCCACTGGTCCCAACACCTCCTAACAGTCTGGTCAGAACGGCCGATGGGGAACAATTCATCGATACGACCCTCCAGCTTCTCACATCCCATTAATGCGCCCCTCTCAGACTCTGGTGGTGAAATCTCTTCTCTGCATCGTAGAGGCGTCTAGCGGTCTAGTTATCTATGTTCCACCTGATCACTTTTTGGCGCCTCTGCTACTGTCCTTCGGTAGAAGCTCAGCCCGGTACACGCACGACACGTGTTCTTTCCGCCGTTACAAGGTAAGACGCGCACTTTTGTGAATGACTAAATATTTCTTCTTTTACCTTATTCTCGTCTCACATAAAATCAATGACACATAAAATGTAAATAATTAAAGGCATATTTTACGGAAAATTGCAGCCTGCCTGGGAGCGCTCGGGCCGCGACCGCCCGCTCCATCTGTAATTACTTCTCTAAACTGTGTTATTGTGCAATTACTAAATTGATTCAACTGGTGGCTATTCATTAGTGGAGTCACCAAGCGACTGACGGCTCCCGTATGGCTGACAAGAACTGGAACGGACGCCCCGCTGGGAACGGGACAATTACAAGCATCTATGAGGTCTACGAAGCCTTCGGGGGAGGCGGAAGAGGAAGGCGCCAGGAGCGCTGAGCAGATTGTGTCAGCAGGTCAAGATCAGTAGTGCTTGATAATAGTCATCCAGTCCCAGTTCATTCACAGACAGCATAGAAGGAAGCTGCGGTCCAGGTATGCGGATGGTCACGGCCGGTAGCAGTCTTTAACCCCTTAAGGACCGCCCATTTTTTTATTTAAATTTTCTTCTCCCCGCTTTCAAAAAATGATACCTTCTATTTTTACGTAGATGTCTGCGGGTTGTTTTGCGCGATGAGTTGTACTTTTCAGTGGTTCTTTGTAATGTAACATATAATAAGTGGAGTGAAATGGAGATAAGCCCACCATTCTGCCATCTTTGGGGGGTCTTGTTTCTACGGCGTCCACACCGTACGGTGCGCCTATGAGGATGACACATTTATTTAGGTTTTTTTTATTGTACTACTTCATTCACGAATAGCTAAGCAATATCTGTAATTGGCTGAGCGCCGAGGACGCGTGTGAGTGGTGGAGAGGGGAGTACTTTTTAAAAAAACGTTTTTAACCACTTATTAATGATTTTCAGGGAAGGGCTTATATTTCAAGCCCTTCCCCGAAAATCATACTGCAGGGTTTGCCAAAAAACACTGCTTTCAATGGAACCAGCAGCAGCGCCGATCCCATTGAAAGCAATAGGATAGCATGCTGCACTTCTGCCACAGCTGTGGCAGAAGTCCGCGGTATTCTCCATATCTTTTCAATGGGGCTAGCGCTGCTGCCGCTGGCCCTATTGAAAAGGCTGGCGATATCCCGGTCTCATTCCGGCGTCTTTCTTGCGCTGCGAGGTGAGTGTTTTTACTTGCTCTCACAGCGCAAGATAGAAAATATCGCCAGTGGGTGTCCGCCCTTAGGGCTCAGTCAGACGGACGTTTGTACGTCTGTATGTTACCTGCGTTTGCGATCCGCATGTATTAAGAACCAATGCTTTTCAATGGCAGCGGTCATATGCTTGATATTTACCTGCGCACAAAAATGCGCAGCGTAAATATAGGGCAGCGGATTTTAAGACGCAGGTAACTGCGGCATCCGTCTTTTTTGGATGTGAAACCCCTGAATGCTGTCACATCCAGGGGGTTCATCTTGTGCTCAATGGGGCCGGCGGCAGCAGTGCCGACCCCATTGAGAACATACAGTGAAGATCGCGATCCTCTGCCACAGCTCTAGCAGAGGATCGCAATGTTCTTCCATTGAATTCAATGGAGCCGGCGCTACAACTGGCTCCATTGAAAGCAATGGGCTGCAGGCAGCCCTCACAGTGATTTTTGGGGAAGGGCTTTAATTATAAAACACTAGAGGCTCCATAGACACCTATGGGAACCGTCCAAAAAAGGGAGGGGGAGGGGGTTTAACAGCGGAGAGCACTGCTAAACAATGACAGGCGCCTCTAGTGAGGATATAAAGTGATTACAGTAGTTTTGCTGACCGAAGGGATTTCAGGGTTGCGGCGTCTGTTCACTGCAAAACACCGCAGCCAGACATGAAAAATGGCGGTGCCATGCAGGAAAATATCACTCATGGGGTTCATATCTGTGCGAGATTTGTGCTTCTAGTAACCCACAAATCTGGGTCTATTCCTTTCCGTGGGAAAGCCATCTTGCCGCTGTGATGTCATATATAGCATGGGGAGCCATCTTGTCGCTGTGATGTCATATATAGCATGGGGACCATCCTGCCGCTGTGATGTCATATATAGCATGGGGAGCCATCCTGCCGCTGTGATGTCATATATAGCATGGGGAGCCATCTTGTCGCTGTGATGTCATATATAGCATGGGGACCATCCTGCCGCTGTGATGTCATATATAGCATGGGGAGCCATCCTGCCGCTGTGATGTCATATATAGCATGGGGAGCCATCTTGTCACTGTGATGTCATATATAGCATGGAGACCATCTTGTCACTGTGATGTCATATATAGCATGGAGAGTCATCTTGCCACTGTGATGTCATATATAGCATGGGGAGCCATCTTGTCGCTGTGATGTCATATATAGCATGGGGAGCCATCTTGTCGCTGTGATGTCATATATAGCATGGAGACCATCCTGCCGCTGTAATGTCATATATAGCATGAGGAGCCATCTTGTCACTGTGATGTCATATATAGCATGGGGAGCCATCCTGCCGCTGTGATGTCATATATAGCATGGAGACCATCTTGTTGCTGTGATGTCATATATAGCATGGGGAGCCATCTCGTCGCTGTGATGTCATATATAGCATGGGGACCCATCCTGCCGCTGTGATGTCATATATAGCATGGAGAGCCATCTTGTTGCTGTGATGTCATATATAGCATGGGGACCCATCCTGCCGCTGTGATGTCATATATAGCATGGAGAGTCATCTTGCCACTGTGATGTCATATATAGCATGAGGAGCCATCGTGTCACTGTGATGTCATATATAGCATGGAGAGCCATCTTGCCACTGTGATGTCATATATAGCATGGAGAGTCATCTTGCCACTGTGATGTCATATATAGCATGAGGAGCCATCGTGTCACTGTGATGTCATATATAGCATGGAGAGCCATCCTGCCACTGTGATGTCATATATAGCATGGGGAGCCATCTTGCCACTGTGATGTCATATATAGCATGGAGAGCCATCTTGTCACTGTGATGTCATATATAGCATGAGGAGCCATCTTGTCTCTGTGATGTCATATATAGCATGGAGACCATCTTGTCACTGTGATGTCATATATAGCATGGGGAGCCATCCTGCCGCTGTGATGTCATCAGCAGGAATCATACAACTAGCAGAAGCAATCCCAGCAGCAGTATACGGGCGGCAGCAGGAAGCGCGGTGTAATTGATGAATGTCGGCGTTCTCGTGGCGCTACTTAATGGTATTACAGATGACATCACATCAGATCCCGGATGTTTACCGCGGCTATTTCATCCTTCAGCTGCCATTTCATCGCCTAGACTGCTTATATTTTTAAGCCTCAGGATTTATTACTGACGTTCATCTCTTCCCAGAGCGACATCTTAAGGACGCGTTTTGCTAGTTTTATGTAATAGCGGTCCCCGCAGCCTTATAATATCCGCCCGTAAATAACGCTGCTCCTCCACGCGCTGCGCTGATCGTTACCCTGCGCCGTTCTCTCCAGTCCATTGTGTGTTGGCAGCAGAAGGTTTACCTAATTCACCTGCTGCCGTCTCCTTACCGCCGTAACATTGTCTTTCCATCAAGGGCGCATTGCATGACGGCTCGTTACTCTGGGGGCGCCCCGTAGTTCCTATGGGTACCACTTTTTGGGTACATAAGACTTTTTGATCACTTTTTATTACACTTTCTTCATAATGGTGTGACAAAAAAACCCTGCAATTCTGGCGACATTCCTCGTGTGGGATAAATAATATGTTACTATGATAGATCGGATTTTCACAGACGCGGCGATAACAAATGTTTTTTCTTTGTTTAGATTTTGTTATTATTATGCTTTTTTAAAGAAAGATCCTTTATTTTTAACCAGAATAAAAAATACTTTTTTTCCCACTTTTTTTTTTAGTTCCCATCATTTGATCACCTAAAGCACATTCTGTAATACTTTAGTATTGCGGTATATGGTATTTCTGCCAGCATTCTATTATGAAAAGCCACAGGCACATGTTAATAAGCATAAAGACACTGCAGCCCTGGCGGTCTTCAGAAGGTCCTGGGCTACCATGACATCCAAACGACACCTTGCAATCTCATCACATAGGAGCTGCTCAGGAACCCCAAACGCCGATTGAGGCATTTAAATGGCAGTGGCGTTTAAAGGGTTAATAGCCACGATCATGACGTCATGAACATTGATCACAGCTATTGCAAGCGGGTGTCGGCTTTGAAGGTCCGCTTACACAGGCCGTGTATGGAGCGGACTCAGCTTCTGAGCCAGATTCATGCAACCCCCACACACCCAGAAGATACGTGTATGTTCTGGGGGCACTAAGGGGTTAAAGATCAGGGCCCTCTCACAATTAGCGCTTCCCTGTATGCAAAGAGCTGTTTAAAGAGGTCACATCATCAAGGCGAACCCAGTTTCCAAATAAAGAGGGACCGCCAAACCCCCAACTGATGGCAGCCACTAGTGGCGAAATGTGGTATTACACACCTCTCATTAAAATGCATGGCTGTTCATGTGATGATTGGGGGCGGAGTTTGCTGCAGTTAAAGGTCACTCTGTTAGCAGTTCTGCATTGTAGACTGCAGTGGGGGCGTACTGCATGGGGATCCCCCAATGATATCCATAGGTCGTAACAGGATAAATGGAAAGGGGTTATCTTTGTGAGACAAATCCTTTAACCCCTTAGTGACACGGCCTATTTTGGACCTAAGGATGCAATGATTTTTGGTGGATTTTCATCTCCACTTTTCAAGAAGCCATAACTTTTTATCTCCATGGACGGAGCTCTGAGAGCTGGAGTTTTTTATTGGTACCATTTTTCATCACTTTTATAGCATTTTTGGGAGGTGAAATGAACAAAAAAAGCATTTTAGCTCCTTTAGCACTGAGTAAAGAGTGCGTTCAGTTTGCTGTACAGGTCGTTATGGATGTGATGACACCAAACAGAGGAAAAAGTGCACAAAAAGTTGTTTTATTTACTATTTTTTTAATCTTTTTTTTTGGGGGGGGGAGGAGACTTGAACAAGAAAAGCTATGATCACTCTGATAATACACTGCTACTTTTGTACTGCAATGCAGTATTGGTAGTCATAGCAATGACAGGCCACGGCAGACCTGGATGGCATTTACTTGCATCTGCTTGGCATGCAACTCATCGGTCCTCTGTGATTAAATGGAGGAGGAGCGATGATGTCAGAGAAGGAACTCCCTCCCCCTGTGAAGCTTTTACATGCTGCGATTAACAGTGATGATGACATGTTAGGCATAACAGCAGGGATCGGTGATCTCACTGATCCCCGCTGTTGCAGCAGGAGATCGGCTGTGGATGATGTGGGCTCAGCTTCTAAGCCGGGGCCATCCATAGGACATAAGTAAACACCCATTCACAGGAAGCCCTTCTCACTTAGAATACTGGGCTTTTGTGGCTCATAGACAGTGTTATACACCAGTTTTAAGGGTTTTAGTGAACTTCTGGTTCAGTTCAATGAAATTTGGACCAAACTGAACCTTTTGCTAGGGTTTGGTAAATCAACCAAACCGAACTTTTCATAAGTTTGCTCATCACCATCCCCTGGACTCACACTGATGGCCTCTTACCCAATCAACCAGAACCCTACTGTACACTGATGAGGGGGCAAGAAACCCCAATATCGCCATATATAGATGGGTGCTCTGGTTTCTCTCACACCCCTAGTCATATTACAAGGCCTGATAAAAGGGTAGATGTTGACGCATAGGGTAGCTACCTTCCAATAGGTGGCGCTATGGCGGATTATTTCATCATTCATTTACTTAGAGAAGTGCTTAAATAGAAACTCCATGATACAATGCTAACACGGGAGTCTTGGTGATCTGAGATTAAAATGCAGGGGTGGAGGATGATCAGAATCCCTCTGCTTGGCCTGCAGTATTGTCAGCAGCAACAGGTGGTCTTCCAGGATTTAAAGGGGGTTTTCCAACGCTGAACTATTGATGACCTATCCTCAAGATAAGACATCAATAGTTGATTGGCAGGGGTCCTGAAGTACCTTCCCTGGCCACTGCAGTATGTACAGAGTCACTGGCAACTCATTGGGTATATACTGCCCACGGATTAGCTGATCGCTGAGGGTCCCAAGCAGTGGACCCCAATGATCAACTATTGATGAGCTATCCTGAGGAGTTCAACTAAAGTTCCATTCTTCCTTCCAGCTTCTCTGCAATCCACTCTCTGTAGATACAGAGCTTCTGTAGTAACAAGGAGGCAGGGACATTTCCATAGTAACAGGGGAGGAGCTATCTCACAGCCAGCTTCTTTGTACTTGCAGGTTGCAGGCTGACAGATCTGCAGACATTGTGATAATGATCTCCACAATCTCTGCCTCTCCTGCTGTTACGGTGTGTGGGTGTGCACATTTTAGTGGGTTTACTAACCATGAGGCCAGAATGCCTCTGAATTCCTGATCATATTTGGAAAGCAAAGGGTGGGCATTCAGATACTGCCTCTATGCTGATTGGACTAGAGGCAGTGCAATGTAGCATGAGAAGTAAGGTCAAGGAAGTCAGGACAGTGAACTACTGGCAGAGTGCTTGGCTTGCTACACTGCCCCTCCCTGATAGTGGATTGCAAACAGCAGAGAAATGGTGAAGACCGCCTGAAAATCAGAACTTACAGGCATGAAACAGGGAGCAAACAGCAGCAAACGAAGATGAAGAGAACCTGGTGTATTGTAGAAAACTTGTTGATAACAATAGTATGCTTTATAACTGTTTATTAGAATGCGATACGGTGTGAATGGCGGAGATTCCCTTTAATGTATCTTATATAAAGTGTCACGGCGCACTAAATATAAACAGATATTGCATGCTGCATATCTTTCCAGTTGTGTTCACATTGATCCGGTTATTTCAGTCCATTAACACGCAGCACAACAACATCATGAGACGACAGCAGAACGCGCTTCACGGCACCGCCCGCCAAAGAAGAATGGAGCGTATGACTGCGGCGCCCTGCATTCATGTACACAGCAGCCAGCACTGACCCCAGGCGCCAAACGTCACTCAGCAAGTAATAAATGAGCCTTGAAACTCATTATTTGCTGGATCTAAGAGAGAGAACATCACAGAAACTCGTTTTTCTTCTAAGTGTCTGTCAGAGGAAATTAACTCTTCAGTGCAGGAAGTGAAACGAGTGCTTCTTCCCCAAACTCGGGACTCCGTACACCAGTAGTAAGCCAACTCTGAAGAGTCGGGTCTTCTAAAAAGTGGCTGCTGGCTGACAGATCTTCACATCCGTTGTCAGAGTCGGGCCCACCGAGACTTAGGATGACAACAATAAGACTGGCAAATAAAGTCCCACCCTTAGGCCAGTTTTACAAGTGTCTTCATTAGAGATGAGCGAGTACCCAAATGCTCGGGTCCTCGTTATTCGAGTCGAGCCTTTCGTAATATTCGAGATCTCTATTCGAGTAACGAACCCCATTGAAGTCAATGGGGGACTCAAACATTTTTGTATTGGGCCGAGGTGTTTTTTTCTTTTTTCTCTCTCTCTCTCTTCTCCCCCCAGCAAGCCACATACTGCTGTAGACATGCGCACGCTGGCACGTCACAGCAGAAAGCGGTAATGCGGTGAGGGGTCAAAACGGGGAGGGGGTCGAACTCGGCATGGTACTCGCTCGAGTAACAAGCACTATCGAGTATGCTAATACTTGAACGAGCATCAAGCTCGGACGAGCATGTTCGCTCAACTCTAGTCTTCACAGATGAAATCCATGAGGGGACAATACAAGGATCTCTCCCAGGATCTGTTTATACCCAGGACTGCGGCGGTAACGAGAGGGCATCTACGTCTAGAGGAAAGCAGGTTTCATCACCAACACAGAAGGGGGTTCTTTACTGTAAGAGCCATGTAATGGATGAGTACTATTTAGTTTTTTACTGTAGTTAGTAATTTTAGCATATTTTGAACCTTTGAACGGTTATGTTCTATCAATTCTTTGGGGTTCGCAGGCCTGGCAACTCCATCTTTGTATCACGAGGGTCTAGATTTTGGAAACCTAACAATTCTAGTCTTGTTGTACAACAGTGGAACCAATAGGCTCAATTGGGGAAGGCAGCACAAATGCTTGGAGTTGTAGTTCATCATGGAATTGAGTCCTGTCCCCCCACACACCGGAGGAGCACAAAAAGACCAACGGACACAGCTGGAGCACAAATATGTTGTCCTGAACATATGGATGAGGTGCCAGTGTCTTTCATACCACTACTAGGGGGGACCGACTGTCGTATGCGATGGCACCCAGACCATCACACCAGCAGGGGGCAGTGTGCTGATCCACAGCAAAGGCAGGATTGAGGCGCTCACCCTGAGGTCTCCAGACACAAACACGGCTGTCATCAGTGCCCAAACTAAACCTGGATTCATCGTTGAAGACAACCCGGTTCCCCTCCATAGCATCCAGTTTCATCGTTCACAACATCACTACAGGCAGAGATGATGGTGGGTGTCAGAGGCCGTACATGTACTGGGCTCCATGAGACAAAATATCATTCAGCCAAGCGCCTGCAAATGGTTCCAACAAACACAGGGGTGTAACGATGGCGCCCCCTGTCTGTGGATGGTGGATAACGGAATAGTTGGAGCTGCTGATGCTTGTTGGATGATCAGATGCTCCTCTCTACTGGTGGTCTGTAGGGGGAGGGGGGGGGGCGTCCTTAGCCTAGTCACCTTGTGTGCCTCCATCCACTGGCCCCAACACCTCCTAACAGTCTGGTCAGATGCTCCTCTCTACTGGTGGTCTGTAGGGGGCGTCCTGAGCCCGGTCACCTTGTGTGCCTCCATCCACTGGCCCCAACGCCTCCTAACAGTCTGGTCAGACGCTCCTCTGTACTGGTGGTCTGTCGGGGGCATCCTGAGCCCGGTCACCTTGTGTGCCCTCACACATCAACTGGTCCCAACATCTCCTAACAGTCTGGTCAGACCCTCCTCTCTACTGGTGGTTGGTTGGAGGTTCTGAGCCCGGTCACCTTGTGTGCCCTCACACATCCACTGGTCCCAACACCCCCTAACAGTCTGGTCAGACGGTCCGCTCTACTGGTGGTCTGTAGGAGCCATCCTGAGCCTCATCACCTTGTGTGCCCCCAACCACTGGTACCAACACCTCCGAATAGTCTGCAGTCTGGTCAGAACGGCCGGTTGGGGACAATTCATTAATATGACCCTCCAGCTTCTCACATCCTAATAATGCGCCCCTGTCAGACTCTGGTAAGGGGCTGAAATCTCTTCTCTGCGTCGTAGAGGCGTCTAGTGGTCAACAAGCTCTACACAAGTGGAAGAAGAGGTCACTACACACAAGGAGCCTCCGAGAGCCTCTTATAGGCCAAGGGGGGAAACACTTTTAGGGCCTCCGGTGACAAAACAGTCCATCTAATCACCACAACTCTCATCATTTACAGATCTGCCTGAGATGGAACCACAGGACGGGGTTTGCTTGAGTTTTTTTGACAAAGTGTATTTCCCCGGTGGCCCTTGGTCCCATCGTTCTCCCGATTGACACTGATCATTGTATATAACACAGCATGATTAGAATGGAATTCCCCTTTAAAAAGCAGTTTTGCATTATAGATCCCTGTCCTGTGTGATGAGAGCACAGCTTGTCGCAGCTTTCTAGTAGTGAGCGGAGCTTTTAACACTTTGTCAATGTGGGCGCCTGTAAAGCAGATGCCGGGCTGTCTAAAATGTATTTTTTGTCAATCAAAATCAATAACAGAAAGTGTGGAATAATGCAAATAATAGAGAAAAGTAACGTCTATGTATGGAAAATGTTTCCTTTTAAGACATTTGTAGGCGTTGTGACGACTGGTGCTGAAATGTCAGAGCGTTCATGGAGACACCAGACCAAATGCTGGCGGATTTATATAGTTTACTGAGCAGCGAATATGATCCTGACAGTCATCAGAAGTAACTACACGGAGATGCAGAGTAGCAGATATCATACCGCTTGATCAGTCATGGGAGCCTGTCTGATATACACTGAATGGCTCTTTAATGGAGCCCCCGGCCCTCTCATGATTGGCGCTTCCATGTATGTAAATTCTCCCCGTGACCCCGGAGTGCAACATAAATTCACGTGACAAGTTTTTCGTGGATTAGTTTCAGTGTGAATCCACATTAGAAAATCCAGCGATCTGAGCGACTTTCAACGAGGCTCGGTCATCGGTCTTAGACTAATGGCAACATTCTTACAAATCAATTTTTGACAAAAAACCCCCCCACAATGATTGGGAAAAAGACATCCCTCTTGACCTCCTTCAGACCTTTCATATTCTCCCTTTTATGCAAGAATCCTGTGTTGAGGTTCATTCCATTCTTGAGGGTATCAAACATGGTCATAAATTTATACTCCCAAATTCTTGTTGCCATCCAATAGATGCTGCTGCAGAGGTACTGTTCCACCTCCACATATGTGCAGGTTGAAGGAGAGATAATGCACATCATAAAACTGTCACATTCCTGAGCTCATTGGACTGATTAAGTATTTATCTCTCAGCTCAGTTTGTCTGGTATTGTAAGTTTCTAGTGCAAAACAGTCTCAAATTTCTGTGTTTTAACATTTGTATTTAGATCAAGAGGGGGGTTGTCTCTGCATTTGTATATTATATATGTGCCCCATCCAAACCAGTTTCATTTAGCCTGATGAAGGGTCGATAGAAGACCTGAAAGCTCACTGTAACATCATGCATTTTTGTTAGCCATTAAAAGGTCTCATATCTACAAGATTACTTGGCTTCTCTTACTGAGAACAGTCACACATTGCTCCACTGGAAATACATTACCACAATGGATGAGATGGGCACGGAGCTACGAGTCCGAGATGAATTGCCACAAGCTACCCGAATTTTCACAAAAGAAATGTGTTCACGTCGATAGATCATTATGTTATTGGGCGCAATGGCATTAACTACTGGATACTGACACAACACTCATGACCTCTATTTTCATATTATATACCACATTTTCTCTGGCTTTGCTATGCTGCAAATGTAGCGGTTGCTTATTCTTTTTTTTTTTTGTTTAATTACTTTGAACCACGGCCAACTAGATATTTCCCCTGAAATTTATTGGCGTAGATAAATCTATTATATTTATATGTGTATCTATCTATCTATATGTGCAGAAAGCAGCAGGAGCATAGCATACCTATACCACAACAACTCAGTGAATAAACACTGCAGCAGAACCAACCTCATAACTTGAATGCAGCATCAGAACTGAGCTCAGTACATAAATGCAGCACCAGCACTAAGCCCAAAGCATAAATACAGCACTAGAACCAAGCTCAATATTGTACTGGTGCATCTTGTCTCCACCGGAACAATGGGTGGAGACAAGGGTTAGTCCTGGTGGAGTTTACTGGAACGCCCACAGCTGCTGATTGACTACCTCACATTCCGTCCGGCTCGGCTGCTGTCATTCGCGCTATGCCCTCCCTTCTGCGCGAGTCTAACAGAATCTCCCCTGCCGACTCCTGTCAGTGTCCCTACTGCTCTGCCTTCTGTCCATCTCCCCCTGTCATTCTCCCCACCGGCCTCACATCAGCGATGCACTGTCTGCATTGCTGTTAGTCTCTCCCATTACCGGCGGTCTAACAGATCATCAGCTATCTTCCCAGGGATCTGCCTTCTCCCCTCCATGCTCCAGCACTGTCTGTCCCCCGCTGTGAATCTCCCCACCAGCGCTGCTATATCAGCTTACGTGCGGGCGGGCTGCAGCTGGACACGCTGTCTGTGTCCCTGTCTCTATCCCCAGATGGCTGTCAGTCAGTGTGTTCTGCTAGCGTCAACGTAGCCGGCCACAATCTCGGACTCCACTTCCTCCGCCTGCTGTGCGGCGGCCGTCTGCAGTAAGACACTGTCAGCAATTTAGCCAATCCGCAGCTAGGGGCATTCCCTTGCACTCTACCAGGACAAACCCTTGTCTCTACCCATAGTGGAGACAAGATGCACCAGTATCACTCAATATATAAATACAGCACCAAAACCAAGCCCATAGCATAAATACAGCACTAGAACCAAGCTCAATTTATAAATACAGCACTGCAACCAAGCTCAGTATATAAATCCAGCACCAGAATCAAGATTATAACATGAATACAGAACCATAATTGAATGGAAAAGGAGAGCACTGCAGGTTGCAGCTGGGACCATTCTGTAATTTCCATAGATTTCAATGGAAAGCACCATGTTATCACATTTTTCCATTCAATTCTATGGGAAAAGCAGAAAACATATCAGGAGACACACAGTAAGAGTCACGGCACCCTCATTCTCCTAATAGGTGAGGAAGCCCAAGAGTTTCTAGAATATGCTTTGGATATGCCATAAACTGACTAAAGCTGTCCATCGTCAGAGAGCTACTCCTTTCTCTCGTCTATGATCACCTCTAGACTTGGAGGTCTTAGAATAATTAGGATACAAGGTCTTTAATGACCCACATAGCAAATTGCAGATCATAAGCACCCAGCATTGTCTGCCCGTTTGCGGTATTAACTCCTTTTTGTAAAGGATGACAAGCAAGGATGACTTTATCACTGTTTTTGTAGACTCAGCAGGTGACCGAGGTAAACAAGGAAGGGGATTAATTCTCCAGTTCACTGATTTCTTTCCAGTCTTTGTTGACTGTAAATTACTTGAATGCATCACCTTTCCCACCCCCCGTGTACAAGTAATGGGCCCAAATCCTCTAACAGGAGCCTTTCCACCCGCTGCTTCCCTGATAGAATTCCCCGGGTCATTTACTGGTCTTCTTCATGCTATGAAATAAGCCATTATTTTCTGGAGGACAGATGTGTAATAAACAAAAAGAAACAAAGAAGAGTTTTTGAAAAGGAACAAAGTATCAGAATGTGATTCGGAATGGGGTTCTGTGGGCCCAGCAGAGGAGATTATTCCAAGGACCCACATGGTTTAGGCTTAGTTTAGGTTCTCCCACACCTTTCGGCATATTGGTTGACAAAAGAATGCCGTCGTTGGCGATCAAAGGCCGCAGTTTCACCATCATCTAATGAAAGGTCAACAGTGCTTAAGTAGTGTCACCAGGTGATCTTTTGCTTTCACCTCCAACGCTTCCCATTTTTCGGATTCCTATCTGTCTTGTCTCAGGGAGGCGTAGAATGTGTCCAGCAAAACGGAGTTGGCCTTCGATGACTCGGGAGTGGAGTGACATTTCAGAGCGGCGGTAGATTTCTTCTATTGTAACCTGACCAGGGTAAATGACCTTAAAATGTTGGAAAACATTGCGTCGCCGGTTGATATGTGTCGTTGCTTTCTATGTATATAGTTCTGCTAGGATCACGATAGTGTTCAGAAGTTGTATCTTCATTTGTAATGAAGGCCACCTGGGCCTTCCCAATAAGACACTGGACATTCTGTTCGGCATCCCTGTCATTGGTAATTGTACTGCCTAAGTAGACAAGCCAATCGATCTCTGCTGATGTTGGTCGATTGTGACTGAGGCATTCGTGGATGTGGCGCATCCAACTTGCATATATGTCTTCTTACAGTTCATCCCTAAACCAACTAGTGTTGCTTCTTGTTCAAGACCGTCATTGACAATCCCAAGCCTGGGTGAGAAAGGAGAAGGCTTGGGCTTTGGGCCACAACCCACCCCAATAAAAACCTCAAGTTGCTATGGAAATGACAGAAGAATCAATCGAATGTGGTCAAGGAGTGGAGAAGAGTGTAGTTTTATGACAGTAACAGACCAAATTCGTCAAATCACCGTTGAGGTATAGCGCCTCCTTCACTGCTTAGTCAATAACATGGATCCATGTGGGCATGACTATTTTTAATTGGATGATCAATAAGCTCTAATGGGTAATTTGTGATATATCCCACATGAAACAAACCCTAGTGACATGTAATTGGCTCCAAAATCAGATCTAAATGGGGTTATTTGCAGCTGTATTTGGGGTCCATTACTGTGTCAATCCTTATGTTGTCTCAGAAGATCCTCTTGTGCTAAATTTGGGCAGTCCGACCCAAGGCTTCTGCTGGGAATGTAATATTCCATAGCTAAGTGGAAGTTTCAAGTTGTGGAAGCATCTAACCAACAGAAGTCAACAGGAGCTCAATAGGTCACATGTGCGGGTTCAAAAGAGTGATTTACAAGCATGGTATATACCTGCAGCATATCAGTGTATGAAGCTTACAGGTAATGTCAACAGAAAATGACCTATTACATAAATTAAATTTTTGTGTTAAATATATTTCCTAAGAATTATTGTTGATTTTTTTTTCTACATTTTTGGTCACAATCTACATTTTTGAAAAATGCTGAAAACCTGCATTTTTCGCACTGACCCCAGAGCCTACAAATAGGCTGATACTTCCTGATCTGTGGGGAAAAAATTGCAGCAGTCATTTCACTAACATCACAGGTAGGATTACACTGAGAGGTGAAAGCTATATATAGATAACACAGGATCCACCATTCACAATAGGTGATGTCACAGCGCACCTCCTCCCCTCCCTGTACACTGACCACTAAGCCTAATAATAGTCTGACACTTCCTATTCTGTATAGAAAACTTCTCAGCTGTCATCTCATTATCATCACAGGCAGGATTGCACTGAGAGGTGAAAGCTATATATAGATAACAATAGCCACAGCTCACCTCCTCCCCTTCCAGCACACTGATCACTGACCAGCCTAATATTAGTCTGATACTTCATGTTCTGCAGAGAAAACCTCTCAGCTGTCATCTCATTATCATCACAGGCAGGATTACACTGAGAGGAGACACCTATATATAGACAACATAGGATACACCATTCACAATAGGTGATAAGCTGTCACTACTTCTCCCCCTCCTTTCAAAATGACTCCTGCAGAGATCACACGCCTAGAACAGTCTCTAAAGCCAATGGATTTCCTCCTGTCCATTGTGTGAATGGCCCATGAAGCTGCTGTAAAACATCTTTCTTAAAGTGTTACGTGTGCTGCTGGGATCTGTAGATCTAAGCTTCCTAGCAGCACAGCCCTCACAGGGTTAATTGATTGAGCTGGCTGGGTGTGGTACTTCCTGCTAGCCAATCTCCTGGGTCTGTTCTCACATAGAAACCCAACTCCTGGTCAGTCTCTGTCTAGTGTTCAGGGTGAGCAGTCATGAATCCTTGTCTGTTGATGCTTGCTGTGTGATCTGTGTCTTGCTGGTTCATGTCCATTTGTTCGTTTATATTCTGTCAGTTTTGTGTTAGCGTGCTGTGTGACCTGCGATCTGTGTCCTGTCCTGTTGCAGCGTTCTGTGTGATCTCTGTCCAGTTCTGCTGGACTCCTTGTTAGTGTAGGGACTAGTGGTATAACCAGGAGCCATGAAGTTTGGCCTGCTAGCTTCCACGCTTTGTACAAAATGTCAACTATTACCTGGTATTTATATTCAGCTTCCTGTTACTAGTGGTTGCATTGTGGCTGCTGTATGCTGTGTATTCTGGCTCTTGTGTGTCTTGTGGTTCAGTTCCTGTCATGTAGCATGTGAATGCGTCCTGTTCTGGTGTGTGACTCCTAGGATCAGCTAGGGCCCAGATCCGAAAACAGCTGGGCTGCCCTTATTGGGGCAATGTCCTCGCTCAGGTAGGGCTTTGCCATCCTCCCGGTAGCACAGGGTCAGTTTGCCAGAAATCCGTATGCACCTGTGTGTGTGCGTACTTTTTGGTCATGATCGTAACATAAAGGTTCTAAATGCTGCTAAATAAAGCCCAGGCATGATGGCCGCCCCCACAGTCATCTATGGACAACAGAATCAAACATTCTACAGTTAGAAATTAAAACAGATTAGCAAATGGAAAATGCTTCACTATCTGGTTTTAATAATAGTTTAAAAGAAAATCGATAATATAGTGCCTTTAAAGCACCTCCAGTCCCCTTTATTATAGGCTCAGTGCCTGATGACCTTCCTCTCCTTACTGGTGGATTATATTCTGTATTTTATACATTTTTCTTACTGTACTGGAAATTCATTCACTGAGCGCTAATCCTGTATAAAGGCACAGGAGCAATCACTGCTGGGACGACTGTTGACCAATGTAAAAGTGTCTTCTATAGTCCTTTTCCACTGTTTTTGCTTCTTTTTAAAAAAATATGGGTGGAGCCAAATGGAAAAGGAGGCTGTCTACAACAAATTTACTATAATATGCCAGAAATTGGCGTCACTTGGGCTGGAGAACACATGCTGGCCCTTTAAGACAGGGGGCTGGAGAACACATGCACCCTATAGGCAGCAGTGACAAAGCAGGCAGGGGATATACAGTGTGCAGTGGACAGAGCCTGGCACGCCTTACATAAGGGTATCTCACAAAAAGGTTCGTGGCAGCATCCAGGGCGTAATGCAAAAATAAATAATTTATTCCTCCAAGAACATGCTACGTTTCGACCCTCATGGGGTCTTTTCTCGAGGGTCGAAACGTAGCATGTTCTTGGAGGAATAAATTATTTATTTTTGCATTACGCCCTGGATGCTTCCACGAACCTTTTTGTGAGATACTGTGATATACTTTGGGGGGGTCTTCTGAGGCTCTGACCCCCACATTGCTGGCGTGCACCCGTTGGACTTATTAGTCCCCTTTTCGGTTTGGTTTGAAGAACCCTGAGGTGTGCTGCGAGTTAAACCCGTGTGGATTACGCCGGACATAAGGAACAGTGATGGCCAAACGCAGCTCCAGTGATAGGTGAGCCGCAGCGGTAGGGCGGCCCATGTCAGCTGAGTTGCTGTATCAAAAACAACCTGTCATCAAGTGTGGCGCTATTTGTTTAGGAAAAAGCAGCCATGTATATTCTAATCCTGGGGCAGAAGAGAATACAATTTCTCTTTGTGGAGACCACCAAGTAGGCTTGAGGAGACATGCAATACTTCTCTGGGAAGTTTGGTATGCAAATGAGTGATGGTACAATGCCTCTACACTGCCACCTATTGGAAGGTAGCTCAATGTCCAACCTTCTAATAGGCATACCCTAATCCTGTGCAAGCAATTGCAGAAATTGACCTGTGACCCCAAATACCGTAATAATTAACTCGTGCCTTTTTGGTTATTTTGTAAATAGAAGTTTAGAGTAGAAATAAACGCAGATCGGATGAGAGAAGAAGGCCGGCCTCCAACGGGTGCATCAGGATCAATGATACCTTCCACCTTTCAATTAATGCGGAGAACTTCTAAAGTGCAGAGCGGCTGCGGGGGCCGGGGACAGCGGTCTGCGGCAGGCTGGTAGGTTCAGAGTTTGGTACATGCGTCCTATGGAGATTTTCAAAGTAATGAAATGTGCAAAGTATTCTGGGTCTTCAAAATAACAAAACCGTCACATTGTACAAAAAAGGTTTCGTCTTCTATTGTAGATGTCCTGAATTTTATAATGACGGAATATATAGAGATCATGGTAAAAAAAAGTAGTTCTTGGGGGTGAGAAAAGTTTCCGGGAGCGGCATAACAGCTCCATTATGTGTGCGCTTGGACTGACGGATCCTCATGCCAGGGGCTGTGCCAGTATGGGCTATAGGCATCCAGTGAGCACAGTATGGGCTATAGGCATCCAGTGAGCACAGTATGGGCTATAGGCACCCAGTGAGCACAGTATGGGCTATAGGCACCCAGTGAGCACAGTATGGGCTATAGGCACCCAGTGAGCACAGTATGGAGCCTCTATAGGACGCTACAATAATCCTGAGCGAGAATTCCTCCATCATATGGGGTGAAGTGGAATATGTACACTACATTGACAAAAGTACTGGCCCCCCAGCAGTCCGGTGCGGTCAGTGATGTGTGAGCAATAGGTATTTACATGAGCGTATATAGGCTGCCATTTTCACGGCCGGCTGATATACGCTTCCATCTAAGCAGTTCCCCCCTTCCCTCCCCCTCACCGGCTCTCTGTCTCTCTCCTCCCCTTTGAGCGGTTTGCAATGGGAGTGGGCGGGACAGGGCAGAGCTAAGATCCCACCCCTTGTCGATAGCCAGCAATGGCCGTCCACTCCCATTGCAAACGCCAGACTGGAGCAGAGAGGCAGAGAGCCGGGGAGGGGAAGGGGGGACTGCCCAGATGGAAGCGTATATCGGCCAGGCGTGAAAACCTAACCAATATACGCTCGTGTAAATAAGCCCTAAAGAGGAGGATCACACAGGAGAACCCAGTACGGAAATCATCAGATGCCCCCAGGTGTAGAGCCGACAACAGGGTCTGGTGGTGGGATGTCACCAGGTGTAGAGCCGACAACAGGGTCTGGTGGGGGGATGTCACCAGGTGTAGAGCTGACAACGGGGTCTGGTGGTGGGATATAACCAGGTGTAGAGCTGGCAACGGGGTCTGGTGGTGGGATGTCACCAGGTGTAGAGCCGACAACAGGGTCTGGTGGTGGGATATAACCAGGTGTAGAGCTGGCAACGGGGTCTGGTGGGGGGAATGTTACCAGGTGTACAGTTGACAACGGGATCTGGTGGTGGGATGTCACCAGGTGTAGAGCCGACAACAGGGTCTGGTGGTGCGATGTGACCAGGTATAGAGCTGACACTGGGGTCTAGGGGGGGGATGTCACCAGGTGTAGAGCTGACAACGGGATCTGGTGGGAGGATGCCACCAGGTGTAAAGCCGACAACGGGGTCTGGTGGAGGGATGTCACCAGCTGTAGAGCTGACAACAGGGTCTGGTGGGGGGATGTCACCAGGTGTAGAGCAGACAGCGGGATTAGTGGGGGGATGCCACCAGGTGTAAAGCTGACAATGGGGTCTGGTGGGGGAATGTCACCAGATGTAGAGCTAACAACGGCGTCTGGTGTTGGGATGTCACTAGGTGTAGAGATGACAACGGGGTCTGGTGGTGGAATGTTACCAGGTGTAGAGCTGACAACGGGGTCTGGTGGGGGGATGTCACCAGGTGTAGAGCTGATAACGGGGTCTGGTGGGGGGATGTCACCAGGTGTAGAGCTGACAACCGGGTCTGGTGGTGGGACGTCACCAGGTGTAGAGCTGACAATCGGGTCTGTTGATGGGATGTCACCAGGTGTAGAGCTGACAACGGGGTTTGGTGGGGGGATGTCACCAGGTGTAGAGCTGACAACGGGGTCTGGTGGAGGGATGTCACCAGCTGTAGAGCTGACAACGGGGTCTGGTGGAGGGATGTCACCAGGTGTAGAGCAGACAGCGGGATTAGTGGGGGGATGCCACCAGATGTAAAGCTGACAATGGGGTCTGGTGCGGGAATGTCACCAGATGTAGAGCTAACAACGGCGTCTGGTGTTGGGATGTCACTAGGTGTAGAGCTGACAACGGCGTCTGTTGATGGGATGTCACCAGGTGTAGAGCTGACAACGGCGTCTGTTGATGGGATGTCACCAGGTGTAGAGCTGACAATGGGGTCTGTTGATGGGATGTCACCAGGTGTAGAGCTGACAAAGGGGTTTGGTGGGGGGATGTCACCAGGTGTAGAGCTGACAAAGGGGTCTGGTGGGGGGATGTCACCAGGTGTAGAGCTGACAACGGGGTCTGGTGGGGGAATGTCACCAGGTGTAGAGCTGACAACGGGGTCTGGTGGGGGAATGTCACCAGGTGTAGAGCTGACAACGGGGTCTGATGGGGGGACGTCACCAGGTGTAGAGCTGACAACGGGGTCTGATGGGGGGACTTCACCAGGTGTAGAGCTGACAACGGGGTCTGATGGGGGGACTTCACCAGGTGTAGAGCTGACAACGGGGTCTGATGGGGGGACGTCACCAGGTGTAGAGCCGACAACAGGGTCTGGTGGTGCGATGTGACCAGGTATAGAGCTGACACTGGGGTCTAGGGGGGGGATGTCACCAGGTGTAGAGCTGACAACGGGATCTGGTGGGAGGATGCCACCAGGTGTAAAGCCGACAACGGGGTTTGCAATGGGAGTGGGCGGGACAGGGCAGAGCTAAGATCCCACCCCTTGTCGATAGCCAGCAATGGCCGTCCACTCCCATTGCAAACGCCAGACTGGAGCAGAGAGGCAGAGAGCCGGGGAGGGGAAGGGGGGACTGCCCAGATGGAAGCGTATATCGGCCAGGCGTGAAAACCTAACCAATATACGCTCGTGTAAATAAGCCCTAAAGAGGAGGATCACACAGGAGAACCCAGTACGGAAATCATCAGATGCCCCCAGGTGTAGAGCCGACAACAGGGTCTGGTGGTGGGATGTCACCAGGTGTAGAGCCGACAACAGGGTCTGGTGGGGGGATGTCACCAGGTGTAGAGCTGACAACGGGGTCTGGTGGTGGGATATAACCAGGTGTAGAGCTGGCAACGGGGTCTGGTGGTGGGATATAACCAGGTGTAGAGCTGGCAACGGGGTCTGGTGGTGGGATGTCACCAGGTGTAGAGCCGACAACAGGGTCTGGTGGTGGGATATAACCAGGTGTAGAGCTGGCAACGGGGTCTGGTGGGGGGAATGTTACCAGGTGTACAGCTGACAACGGGATCTGGTGGTGGGATGTGACCAGGTATAGAGCTGACACTGGGGTCTAGGGGGGGGATGTCACCAGGTGTAGAGCTGACAACGGGATCTGGTGGGAGGATGCCACCAGGTGTAAAGCCGACAACGGGGTCTGGTGGAGGGATGTCACCAGCTGTAGAGCTGACAACGGGGTCTGGTGGGGGGATGTCACCAGGTGTAGAGCAGACAGCGGGATTAGTGGGGGGATGCCACCAGGTGTAAAGCTGACAATGGGGTCTGGTGGGGGAATGTCACCAGATGTAGAGCTAACAACGGCGTCTGGTGTTGGGATGTCACTAGGTGTAGAGATGACAACGGGGTCTGGTGGTGGAATGTTACCAGGTGTAGAGCTGACAACGGGGTCTGGTGGGGGGATGTCACCAGGTGTAGAGCTGATAACGGGGTCTGGTGGGGGGATGTCACCAGGTGTAGAGCTGACAACCGGGTCTGGTGGTGGGATGTCACCAGGTGTAGAGCTGACAATGGGGTCTGTTGATGGGATGTCACCAGGTGTAGAGCTGACAACGGGGTTTGGTGGTGGGATATAACCAGGTGTAGAGCTGGCAACGGGGTCTGGTGGTGGGATATAACCAGGTGTAGAGCTGGCAACGGGGTCTGGTGGTGGGATGTCACCAGGTGTAGAGCCGACAACAGGGTCTGGTGGTGGGATGTCACCAGGTGTAGAGCCGACAACAGGGTCTGGTGGGGGGATGTCACCAGGTGTAGAGCTGACAACGGGGTCTGGTGGTGGGATATAACCAGGTGTAGAGCTGGCAACGGGGTCTGGTGGTGGGATATAACCAGGTGTAGAGCTGGCAACGGGGTCTGGTGGTGGGATGTCACCAGGTGTAGAGCCGACAACAGGGTCTGGTGGTGCGATGTGACCAGGTATAGAGCTGACACTGGGGTCTAGGGGGGGGATGTCACCAGGTGTAGAGCTGACAACGGGATCTGGTGGGAGGATGCCACCAGGTGTAAAGCCGACAACGGGGTCTGGTGGAGGGATGTCACCAGCTGTAGAGCTGACAACGGGGTCTGGTGGGGGGATGTCACCAGGTGTAGAGCAGACAGCGGGATTAGTGGGGGGATGCCACCAGGTGTAAAGCTGACAATGGGGTCTGGTGGGGGAATGTCACCAGATGTAGAGCTAACAACGGCGTCTGGTGTTGGGATGTCACTAGGTGTAGAGATGACAACGGGGTCTGGTGGTGGAATGTTACCAGGTGTAGAGCTGACAACGGGGTCTGGTGGGGGGATGTCACCAGGTGTAGAGCTGATAACGGGGTTTGGTGGGGGGATGTCACCAGGTGTAGAGCTGACAACGGGGTCTGGTGGAGGGATGTCACCAGGTGTAGAGCAGACAGCGGGATTAGTGGGGGGATGCCACCAGATGTAAAGCTGACAATGGGGTCTGGTGCGGGAATGTCACCAGATGTAGAGCTAACAACGGCGTCTGGTGTTGGGATGTCACTAGGTGTAGAGCTGATAACGGGGTTTGGTGGGGGGATGTCACCAGGTGTAGAGCTGACAACCGGGTCTGGTGGTGGGATGTCACCAGGTGTAGAGCTGACAATGGGGTCTGTTGATGGGATGTCACCAGGTGTAGAGCTGACAATCGGGTCTGTTGATGGGATGTCACCAGGTGTAGAGCTGACAACGGGGTTTGGTGGGGGGATGTCACCAGGTGTAGAGCTGACAACGGGGTCTGGTGGAGGGATGTCACCAGCTGTAGAGCTGACAACGGGGTCTGGTGGAGGGATGTCACCAGGTGTAGAGCAGACAGCGGGATTAGTGGGGGGATGCCACCAGATGTAAAGCTGACAATGGGGTCTGGTGCGGGAATGTCACCAGATGTAGAGCTAACAACGGCGTCTGGTGTTGGGATGTCACTAGGTGTAGAGCTGACAACGGCGTCTGTTGATGGGATGTCACCAGGTGTAGAGCTGACAACGGCGTCTGTTGATGGGATGTCACCAGGTGTAGAGCTGACAATGGGGTCTGTTGATGGGATGTCACCAGGTGTAGAGCTGACAAAGGGGTTTGGTGGGGGGATGTCACCAGGTGTAGAGCTGACAAAGGGGTCTGGTGGGGGAATGTCACCAGGTGTAGAGCTGACAACGGGGTCTGGTGGGGGAATGTCACCAGGTGTAGAGCTGACAACGGGGTCTGGTGGGGGAATGTCACCAGGTGTAGAGCTGACAACGGGGTCTGATGGGGGGACGTCACCAGGTGTAGAGCTGACAACGGGGTCTGATGGGGGGACTTCACCAGGTGTAGAGCTGACAACGGGGTCTGATGGGGGGACTTCACCAGGTGTAGAGCTGACAACGGGGTCTGATGGGGGGACGTCACCAGGTGTAGAGCTGACAACGGGGTCTGATGGGGGGACGTCACCAGGTGTAGAGCTGACAACGGGGTCTGATGGGGGGACGTCACCAGGTGTAGAGCTGACAACGGGGTCTGGTGGGGGGATGTCACCAGGTGTAGAGCTGACAATGGGGTCTGTTGATGGGATGTCACCAGGTGTAGAGCTGACGAAGGGGTTTGGTGGGGGGAGGTCACCAGGTGTAGAGCTGACGAAGGGGGTCAAGTGGTGGGATGTCACCAGGTGAAGACCTGATAATGGGGTCTGGTGGGGGGATGTCACCAGGTGTAGACCTGATAATGGGGTCTGGTGGGGGGATGTCACCAGGTGTAGAGCTGACAATGGGGTCTGGTGGGGGGATGTTACCAGGTGTAGAGCTGACAATGGGGTCTGGTGGGGGGATGTTACCAGGTGTAGAGCTGACAACGGGGTCTAGTGGTGAGATGTCACCAGGTGTAGAGCTGACAACGGGGTCTGCCTGGGGGGATGTCACCAGGAGTAGAGCTGATAACGGGGCCTGGTGATAGGAAGACACCAATCAATCAGTACAGACATCGCAGCTTCTGGACGTTCTGCTGTTGGCCATGCTATAGGGAGATGGAGACCATCCGGTGTGTGCGGTGCCGCCACGTTCATTGAGACCTCATAAACTGACAGAATGTGGACAATGAAGCCTTGCAGGAGCTGTGAAGACATCACACACACTGTCTGCCCTCACTCAGGGGGTCTTAGTGGAAGCAATTGTGACCAGATGAACCACAGTACATCATCTTCCAATTAGATGGCAGCTCTTGGGTGTGGCGGTTTGAAAGCGGTTTCTACACAACTGCATCATCCCAACAGTAAAGTTTGGAGAATGGAAGCACGGTTATAGCACTGTTGTCTTGCAGCACTGGTGTCCTGGGTAAAAACCCCACCAAGGACAACATCTGCATGCAGTTTGTCTGGGTATTATTGTATCTTGACGCCACCAGCCTGAGGGGCTGATGTCACACCTTCCCTTCCTGCCGCTGATAATTGCGGCTGCTGGCTCCCCTGCTCGTGCCGCGGCTGGACATCTGCAGCTGTCGGCTCACCTGCTCCTGGCGCATGCCGCTGGCTCCCGTTGTAACCCCCCCCCCCTTCCTGCCACTGATAACCGTGGCCACCGGCTCCCCTGCTCCTGCCGGACCTCTGAAGCCGCCGGCTCCCCTGCTCCTGCTGCGCGCCGCCGGCTCCCGATGTAACCCCCCCCCCCCTTCCTACCTCGCTGGGACCTCTGAAGTCAGACGGTATGTGTATCTGTCTGTGAAGCCTGAAAGTGTGTCTATGCAGCCAATTAGAAGCTTTCCTCAACCTAGGGGCATATCGCTAAGGGTGTGTATGCATCTGCCAATGAGAATCTTTGGGCGTTACCTTCTCCTCAGCCCATCTCCACCCCTCAGGCTGGTGGCTTCAAGATACACTAATACCATTTGTCTGTTTCCCCACATGTTTGCATGGGTTTCCTCCCACACCCCAAAAAACATAGTTAGGTGGCAATAGATTTTGAGCCCCAATGCGTACAGAACTCAGTATCATGCGATGTAATATGCATGTACTTTATAAATAAAGGTGATTTTTATTATGGGGAGGGGGGGGGGGGGGGGTTCTGCTGGGAAGCACTAGGGCCATTGGTTATAGTGAAGTCCACCCTCAACATCAAGACATCCCGGACAATGTGGCATCACCTACCCTGTGTGAATACTTTGGTACTTCCTAGTCTCTACCAACATGACCGACCACCATGTCATATGGCACGCAGTGTTCAGGCTTGTTTTGAGGAGCAAAACGTCTGCAAACTTCATTGGCCGCCCAAAGTCCGGATTACATAATATTGACTGTTTCGCCCAAGAAATTCATGTTACACAAAGACAACGTCCCACGATTATTGAGTCGCTGATATATTATGTGCTCCCATGCAATAATTAACATTCATTCATTTATATTATTGATGAATGTTGGTCCTTTCATGTTTGTATTTAATTATTTGTCTGCGCCATTTTTTATCCTGTGTTATATATTTTATGTTTATGTCATCCCCCGCCGTATATTGATTCTAATATGTATAGTCTATGCCCAGTGATTACTGAGAAAGGGGTTTATTTACTCCGTAACATGTTTGCATGACGGTTTTAATACATACATAGAGAAGTTTAACAATTCTGGGATTCATGAAAAGAATTTTAGAAGTACAGTAAAAACTGACAAGCAGAATAAACGGATCAGTGAGAGGGAAAAATATGTACAATGATTCTGATTTATATTCAATTCAAGGTCTGTGATAAATTGTATTTAATACTTGTGTACAAGACTTAGATAATAGAGTCAGACACATGAGGGGACTCTGCAAGGACTTCGATTTCCCACTCATTGTTATTGAAGGAAATGCCCTTTAATGAACGTCTGTCATTATCTAGTATTGGTGGGATGATAGCGCTTTCTGCAACACTCAGAAGAAAAGTTTTCAGTTTGTTTATATCAAATTACAATCCGCCATTAATGGATCACTAAATCATTAGACAAAACTGGAAGATGAGAAAATGGATTGGACTTCATACCAGATATAAATTGTATCCATAGGCTTAAAATCCACATTGGTCAATGACAAGCTTCTAGTATCGCTGTATGAACATTCATATAGAGAAGGCTGCCGATCACTGGTTAGGACCGCCCACTGGACTCCTAAACATACAACCCCAATTCCAGAAAAGTCGGGACGCTATGTAAAATGTAATTAAAATGCAAAGAAAAAAGAATGCAATGACTTGTAAATCTCATCTAATTATATTTTACTCACCAGAACATTAAACACATCGGAAGAGGAGGAGACATTTTTTCATTTCATTAAAAAAAAAAAAAAAAATTTAGAAATTGATGGCAGCAACACATCTCACAAAACATGAGACAGGTTTAACAAAAGGCTGGAAAAGTAAGTCATACTAACGAAAAACAGCATGACTGTGCATGAAAAGAACCTGTTAGAGTTCACCAATCTGTGGAAAACGGTCTGAAAATTGTGGAACAATTTCAGAAAAAAGTTCCTCAACGTAAAATTAAGAAGACTTTGACTATCCCACCATGTACAGTCCATAAAATCATCAAAAGATTCTGAGAATCTGGAGAAATTCATCTTCACAAGGGACAAGGCCGGCGGTCAATACTGGATGCTAGAAATCAACAGGCCCTCAGGCGGCATGCATTAAAATCAGGCATGATTCTGTAATGCCAGTCACTGCCTGGACTCAGGAGAACCTCCAGAAATCATTGTCTGGGAACAAAGTTCACTATATAATCCGCAAATGCAAGTTAAAGGTGCATCATGCAAACAAGAAGCCATATAGCAACACAATCCAGAAATGTCGGCATCTTCTCTGGGCCAACACTGATTCAAAGTGGACTGAGGCAAAATAGAAAACTGTTCTGCGGACAAAGGAATCAAAATTTCAAAATCCATTTGGAATCTGAAGAGGATGCATTGAAATCTGCCCTGTGTAAATCTGACCCACGGGCTGCGACAACTGGGGGGCCGGAGGATACATTCATTCCTGATGCAGTCATCCTATAATCTCATGGCAATCACAGTTCTTTTACAGACCAGACCTCAGGCGATGATTCCTGCATTGTTCACATCCTGTTTATTACTACTAGATCGCACGCAACAACCCAACCGCACCTTACCATCCCATCCACTATACATGCCCTGCAGATTTATAATATCAGACAAAGTGAGAAAACCAGCAGGAAACGCCTTCATGTAAAACCAGACCATGTGAATTCGGCTGCTGTCACGCCTGCGTTAGGGTCAGTTCAGGGTTTTCCGTCCCTCTGCTCAATTTTTGGATGAGTGAAAGTCAAATAAAATAGAAAAAAAACCCGATCAGTTTTCCCCCCATTGATTTTAATGGGGTTTAAAAGAAACAGAAAGCAAACAGAAAATCTATCCTTATATTCCGTTAGGTTTCCGTTTTTTGTTTGCAGCATTTTCTTGGCAGCATTATTTTTCCATCAAAAAAATGGAAACCTGACAGAATGGAAGCCTTTCCGTTCGCTTTCCGTTTTTTGAAACCCTATTAAAATCAATGGGGGAAAAAAATGATCCATTTTTTCAGGTTTTTTTTCTCTTTTATTTCAAAAAATGAAGCAGAGAGACAAAAATCCCGAATTGAACCGAATGCAGATGTGAAAGCAGCCTTACCTGCACTGCAGTCACTAACATATCACTGCGATTTGGCAACAGTAGATACAATGTATTCAACACCAGACAGATGTTTAGAAAACAGCAGCATTGAAAATAATCACATTGTGGCACAGACAATCACCATGAGGCTACCTGCACATGAACAAATTTAAAGTTGCGCCAAATATTCTTGGGTACAACTTGATTGGACAGCATACAAACATCCCTTCCATGTACTGTCAGATGTACAGGACCCTGCAAATGTACATGGACTAGTATCTTCCAGGAATTGGACAAGAAGAGGATTATTTTTTACCCAGATTTTCTGAGTGGTCTCAGTAGTAATAGTGCCCCCTGTAATGTCCCAGGTAGTAATAGTGTCCCCTGTAGTGTCCCAAGTAGTAATAGTGCCCCCTGTAGTGTCTCAAGTAGTAATAGTGCCCCCTGTAATGTCCCAGGTAGTAATAGTGTCCCCTGTAGTGTCCCAAGTAGTAATAGTGCCCCCTGTAGTGTCCCAGGTAGTAATAGTGCCCCCTGTAGTGTCCCAGGTAGTAATAGTGTCCCAGGTAGTAATAGTGACCCCCATAGTGTACCTTCAACTGGGCAGCAACCCCGCAGGCAGTACCTACAGTCTGTCTGCTGTTCTGGTCGGGCAGCCGCCATGCTCTCATGAGTCTGTAGCCCCCGACCTCTCCCTAGTTAACCCTTCATGACATCCAGATAAGTTGTGCCAAATGACAAACCGAACGCTTTATCTAATGCTAGCTAATGCAATATGTCAGCTCTGCTACATCTGTGTGCATGTATCCCATTGTAGACAAGCAGTTTCCAATTTTTAATAGCAACTAAGTTACTTCTACAAGTGTTCTCAGCTACTGCAAACCCAACTCTGCTATTCTACATTTCTGTTTTCACCTCCTTGGAGGCAGTTTTCACTTTTACTTTACTGGTTTCAAACTGACTAATTTGCAGTATAATTACCAGCTTGTTAAAACCTGCCGACCGCGCAGACGTATCATATTTCATCCACGGCTAAGTACATTCATATAGGTAACACTGAAATACATTCTCAATAATGGATGTAGCAGAGCTGAAGTTGTCATGTGAATGATAATCGTTCCATGTAAAAGCACCTTTCCTTCTCACTTATGCATTTTTGTGCGTATTTGCGCACACATTATTTGTGCATGCAATACGCAGTGAATAGAGCCATTTATATTAAGGGGTCCGCTCACATCCGCGTATTTTTCATGCACATTTTCAGCCATTCAAAAATAAATGGAACAAGCTCCATCTTTCTGCATATTAGCGCACCAAAGGTCCCCATAAAAGGCAATGGGGGTGCGCCATGCACAAGGAGATGCGTGAAACACTGCGTAATTCCACTGGAAAAAGAACACATCTGGAACTAATTAGCGACTGCAATTGGTGCGTTTGCTGTGCACATAAGCATGGCCAGTAAAATACGCCAATCCACGCGCAAAAACACCTCATTCACAGCGCAAACAAGTTGCCTAAGGTATACGCAGTCGCACTGACGCTTTTGTGTAGCCGGCCTAAGACCCTTTTAGACACAATGAAAACCTCACGATTGTCGTTTGCCCGAGCGAACAAACTGGTGACAACATCACCAGCCCGTCCGCGCTCGGGCACCCCGTTTAGACTGCACGGATATTGTTCTCGCTCACTAATCATTCAGCGTTTCCCATTCCGTCGGACAATGCTGAACGATCAGCGTTTAACGAGTGCGAGACGTAAACAACACGGCGCTGATTTTTATGCCGGCTGAAACTGAACGACGAACGAGAACCACATGATTCTTGTTTGTCTTTCAGTCGTTGGCTCACGTTTATACTGAACGATCATTCCATCTAATCGCAGCGTAACTCTTTGGCGCTGCATTGTTTGTGCATGCTGATCCTCTCTGGAGGAGGTTTACCTGCAGTCCTATGTAAATATCAGGCGTTGCACCTCTGTAAAAATAAGGTGTCGAATGAAAGCATGACTCCTAAAATCTACCTGCCAAGCCACACGTCAACGTCCAGATTGATGGTGTGAACGCAAATAGCACATTATGATAGTGCTGAGAGTTGCGCTGAATGACAAACTCAGCTCTGCTGTGTCTGACGAAGCCAGTTCTGCTGCATCAGCACCTTGGCAGATATTTAAAAAGCTGTTAACACATTATCAAGAACAAAACAAATACCAACACTGGTATAATGCTCTGCAAATAGAGGGTGGAATGTCGCACTGATAAGATTTGGCACATGAAGTTACTTATTTATTAAGGGGGGGGGGGGGGGGGTTGTGCGGTTACCTGGCTGCAGGTGACAAGAGGTCCAGAAAGGTCACAATCCAAAGTTAGATCCAGAGAAAACTCTTGTATTCCTTTTAGTCCGTCAGGTAAACAGCGGCCCCATCTCATTCCTGTACTTTCTGGAAAACTTCCTTGCACTTATGGGACCTTCTGCCGCTGCAACATGTTGACTCCGCTGCCTTGACATGCTCTCCCAACCGTGAGATCATGCCGTCTCCATGGTTACTTCAACCCCACCTGGTAAACTTACTTCTCACATTGGCTGGATGATGCAAAAACAACAAAAAGAGCAACAAAAAAGCAGGAAAAACAAAAACAAAAAGTTTTTTTTTCTCAAAAAGTTTTTTCTAGCACCTTCTCCTTCCCCTGTGCTGCTGCATCTTCCTAGTCAAGAGGTTTGCTGAGTCTTGACTAGAACAATGTCCTCTGGGTTATCTGCCCCTCCCCGTCTGACTATGTCCATAGGAGCAGCGCCGCTCCGGAGGGCTCCTGTGTTCTGCCCCAGCAGGTCTCTCCAACTTCTCTGCCTTCTGAACTATCTTTGCATTCTATTCTCTTACTGCACTTTGATTATTGATTTTTGCTCTTTTTGATATTTTTCTATAAATATTGTAACTTTTTGAATGTCTCCTTATTTCGCTGCTCTGCTATCAGTCCCCCCTCCCCGCTCGCAGTCTGATGTCTTTACCTCCGCTGGACACTATGGAGGTTTATCAATAGTCTTATCCTGCTTGCATATTTCTGATGTTTCCCCACATCACTATTTTCCAAGATGGCCGCCGCATCCCTGCAAATCTGCCGTTTCAAACTACATTCTCCGCTCTATACTTCCTTCTTGAGCGCGTCCCCGGTAAGCGCTGCCCTGCTATTGGTCAGCAATCCATCCCAAGAGCTGATGAGAAAAAAAGCCATCCCTCGCCTTTCTTACTGAGCATGCCCGACCTATAGAACTGCAATATCTACAGGACAGATCCATGGCAACCAGGGAATAAACACTTCTGGAGTACAAAAGGGAACACGAGACGGAATTATATCTGCAGCTGCAGATTTCCACACCAAAAAGCGCAGGTCTAACAGAGGGTTTTGATGCGGAATTGCGGGCAGTTTTTACGCTATGACAGCAACTTTTCATAACAAATACTCCTTTAAGGCCGGTCTCACATGGGCTGATTTGAATTGCAGCTGGCGTCTGCATGGAGGATCCAGAGCAACTTGCATGCATTAAAGGTATATGAAAATCACTTTTTTCTTCACACTCGTGGAGGAAAAAATTGCAGCATGCTCTATTTTGCTGCAGACTCCATGCAGACGCCTTCACTGAAGTCAATGGGGTCCGCCCAACCTGCAGCCCATCGACATTGCGGATGGGCTGCGGGTAAAAAATCTGTATGGCATATGCCCAATGGCAAGAGTCCACAGTCATGTGGAATCTGGATCGCTTATGTGAGCCCGACCTAAGTCTGTCTAAAAAGGTAATTCCACTCAAACCCCGCCCCCTTTGGAAAAGCAGAATGCGAGGCACAACATCTATTCCTAAGGGCGCCCACCCACTGGCGATTTTTTTTCTTTGCGTTTTGCATTTTTTCTCAAGAGCAATTAGAATTGAATGTACTCCTGTCCACTGGCGTTTTTTTTTGCGTTGCGTTGCGTTTTTTAACATAGGAACTGTCAGTTGCATATGTGTCCTTATTTTTCTCCTAATGCACCCATGAAAGTCAATGGAAATTAATGGAAAAGCCGCGAAAACGCTGCGTTTTTCACGCACGAAAATCGCAAACGCCAGTGGGTAGGCGCCCTTATGGTGCAAATAATTAATGTTTCTAAATTGATTTGCAGCAAAAGGTGCAATTTAGCAGTAACTGTGCGCCATTCTCTGCAGGGCGCCGGCAGTAAAGAGTGCCTTGAGAGCAGACAGTATATAGTTGGAGGAGGGTGAAGTAGAAGAGCAGTGGGCTTAGAAAGCCGACATTGCAGCAGGAGCCCCTCTGCTCCAGTAACACTGCAGACGGCGCACGTGTGGCAGCTAATTGTGTAGCCCCGGGTCACGGGGAGGGGGCACAGGATCCCAGCCAGACTTCCTGCTCCACGGCTGCAGCCAAAGCTTTCCAATTGTCTTCTAATAGTGTTATAAATAGAGAGGGATCGTGTGGAATGTGATGGAGCGGCTCCCATGGGAGGATCGCCGGGAGCACGAGCGACCCGCCGAGGGCAAATCATCCTCTTGTGCGCTTTAGTATTTGAATATAATATATACGGTATACACACAATATGAATTCACTGCAGTAAACTTGGTGCAGGCCTAGAAGTGAACCCATACCATCCCACAACATGAACCGGCTGCGACTGACAGACAGCTTCAGGCTGCAGCAGCGGGGATCCATGAGAACACTGATCCCTGCTGTTAATCCCTTGCATGCTGCAATCAATGTAGATTATGGAATGTAAAGGGTTCATAGAGGAAACCCACTCTCTCTGTGATGTCATTGGCTCTCCGCTATGTAATCGCAAAGGGCCGATGGAGTGCTATGGCAACTGGACTGCAGACAATGCCGTGGCCTGTGATCGCTATTGTGATAAGTACTGCAATGCATTATCATAGCAATCATAGCTTTTCTAGTTCAAGTCTTTGGCAGGGACATAAGAAATAGTAAAAAAAAGAAAACACATAAAAAGTACAACCCCCCCCACCACCACTTTTTTGACACTTTTTCCTCTTTGTATGTGTATATATATATATTAAAATAACACACATATTTGCAAAAACAGTAAAACATTTTTTTAAATGGAGCCCAAATGCTTATTTTGTTAATTTCGCCCCCCCTCCCCGCCCAAAAAAAATGCAATAAGGCCGGCTGCACATGGCCGTGACGGGCTCCGCCGCACAATTCCGCAGCGGAGTCCGTCACGGCGCTCTCCACGAGACCCTATACTTACCTGCGGATCCGGCGTCCTCGCTCCCGCATGACGCTTCCCCGCCCACCTCCGCCCACGTCATGTGACACGCCCACCGTGTCACATGACGCGGCCGGCCGTGTCACATGACGCGCCGGCCGCGTCACATGACGCGGTGGGCGGGGAAGCGTTTTCACGCTATCTTCCGCTTTGCTAGAGCGGAAGATAGCGTTAACGGACGGCTTCCATTGACTGCAATGGAAGCCGTCCGCGCGTACACCCGCGGCAAATAGAGGATGCCGCGAGTGAGGACAGGTGAATTCACGGTGCGGAATTCCGCGGTGGAATTCCGCACCGTGAGCACTGAGCTATTAGGTTCAATAGAACCTAATAACTGCGGGCAACGCAGCGGAAATCCGTTCGTGGGAAGGAGGCCTAAAAGTGATTTTTTAAAAAGCCAAATGTACCCCAATATGGTACCAATAAAAACTACTGCTCGTCACTCAAAAAGCATCACATGGCGCCCATTAAAATGAATAGGCCATCTGTGTACAGTAATGTCTGGGTACACCGGGCCCTTCAGAGCAATAACTACAGACTGTCAGGCGTACATGCAGTCCACACAGCTCTGCACTATGGAACCGTCCGTGTGTCGCCATATGGTGCCTCCATAATCAGCACACAGCCAGGTTGAAACTTTTTGGATATTTTTTGTAAAGTGGTTTCTCCTCAGGCCAGTTTCACACGACCAAGAAACTCGCACAAGATTTATGCCCTGCGAATCTCGCGCCAATATGAACCCAATTCTTTTGAATGGAGTCGTATATATAAGCTATGTTTTCCTAAACCGCAAAATGTGATTGTTCTCAGTAAGAGAAACCAAGTAATCTTGTAGATATGAGACCTTTTAATGACTAACAAAAATACACAATGTTATAGCGAGCTTTCGATCCTCTCAGGGTCCTTCCTCAGGCATAAGAGGTATTTAATATATACACATGATCACATGGGAGGGCAGGAACATGGAGAACTTAGTTTGCACTAGATAAATACCAGATAAAAATAGTAAGAGGGCACAGGCATGTTGGGGTCAATAGCATTTAGATAAATAGCAGGGAGGGGTGACCATAACAGTAAATAATTAGTTCAGTGACAAGGAAAGTGAAAGGAATGTGAAGTCTCTTCTTCAGACCTGCAAAAAAGGAGGATGGAACAATACATCTGCAGCGCCACCTACTGGATGGCAGCATTCCTTCAAATCAATGTATGAGTTTGTAAAACAATGATTGGGAATAGCACCCTTTCTGGGTTCTCTCCTTAGGAAGAGATGAATGTGTCTCCCTAAGGAGACACGTTCCCCTGACCCACTCACCTCTCAGGTGTCTCCACACGCCCCCTGGGTGCCCTCCTTAAGGACATCCTTCTTGACCTCCTTCAGACCTTTCATATTCTCCACTGATGCAAGAACTGCGCTCCGAGGTTCATTCCATTCTTGAGGGTAACAAAAATGGCCATACTTCCAAATTCTTCTGTGACACTGCGACTTGAAGTTGCCCTTCAGTACATCCAAAAAGGTTTTGCCACAGGTAATTCAGTCTTTCCCTCGCTAACTGTGTGGCGATGAGATTTCATCCTGGCTCTCAGTTTTTGTCCTGTTTCCCCAATATAAAGCCCCCCAACGGTACCAAACTCCTTTTTTTCATTTTCCCATACCGCATCTCGGTGTGGGAAATCATTGCTGCACGTCTCAGCTTTTCGCATAGCCCATTGTTTTCAATAGGACAGTAAAACACATCACATGGCGTTTAATGAGCACGCGAGTGCGACGTGTGGTTTCCCATTAACCCTTTCCATACCACTGTCTGACATCTAAAGACATTCTGATTGAAGGCTGTACAGCTCTGATGTCGTAAGACATCCGGCAGGGTATTCTTACTGTATATTACTGGCTGCTCTGTTGTCAGGGGCCTCTCCAGCATGTCACATACCGCAGTACTGGCTCTAGCCAGCAGATGGCGAAATTCTATAATGGCAGAAAGAGAAAACCCCCTAGAAAACCCTGAATCCAAAATTGGATTGCAAAGGGTTAAAATCAACTTGCCGATCCTGTAACGTGCCTGAAAGCCGTGCCGGAGGATCGCAACTTCACTGAAGTGATGGTAGGCATTTTTGCGCGGAAAACGCACGCTGGTGAATGCCATATCAGGCCGAGTTTCTCGCCCGTGTCTAGGTAGCCTTAAAGCCTGTTGCTATAGAGCCTTAAAGGGGTTTACCAGAAGAGTTTCACGCTATCTTCTATCTACAGGATAAGGGATAACTTGCTGATTGGTGGGCATCCCACAGTTGAGACCCCTGCCGATCTTGTGAACGGGGGTCCATAATCCTCCGTCCTCCTCAGTGTGGGGTTAACAGAGAGGAATCCCCTGTTTGTACCCTTCATAAGTTATCTGGGGAGAAAGTAGAGACAACGAGTGTTTAGGTCTGCAGCATTGGCACGAACGGTTATATGGAATGCGTTGTAAACTTTGCTGCAGATTTTCCATAGAGGTGTGAACGCGCCCCGAGGCTTTCTCCAGATGGGCATGTGCAAAAACGGACCAGTTGTAATCTGTCTGCCATCAGTTTGAGTTCTGTGTGCAGCCGCTGACCTGAATTGGTGATGATTATCCAGGAAATCGGATCGGGATGGCACATGTTGCGCCTTTCTTCATATAGACTATTTGTGTTTAAAAAAAAAACACCTGTCTAAATGACCTTATTGACCTGATGGGTCAGTCTGCGACACATGCAGTTGGTCGCACACACGGACAACCTACAGGTGAGAATCACACCCGTCTCAATAAGCCCTGGAAGATCTAGAGGATCTGTGCATTACATGAACAGCCTATTGATTTTAATGTCTACCATATGTAATGCTTAATTTCTCCTATAGGGGAGCTGCAGGGAAACAGAATACTTGCTGCCAGGCTTTCCTGCAGATCACATCTGATCGCCAGGGTCCAAAGCAGCAGAACTCCCTTTGAACCTCCTATTTTTGAGGACTCTTATAAATAATAAGAGATTGCCCAGTGTGAACCGCCCCTTTAAGAGCTCTACCCTCAATATTAAAAAAAAAATACCCAATAGCTCCCAGTAAAAGTGCCAATAAATATAAACGCCCCCGTTCAGTGAAGTTGTTAAAATTTAATATCAGCCTTTATTTAGTTGGAATTGTTTTGGAAGGAAAACGTTGGTGATCAGCAGATCCGTAAATGAGCGCACACCTTGGGTGAACTTCACATTTACATTTATGCAAATTACAGACCTTGCTGACTTTGAGAATCGCGGCTTCGCACTGCAGTGGAAATTAGGAAGCAACATTATAGGAAAGGTACACAATGGGGAGATTTATCAAAACTGGTGCAAAGAAGAGCGGGGGGGAGAGGGGAGGGATTTGGTTGGTCTGTATTGAGGAAGAGGGTGGAGGCGGAGCCTGGGGCGAATCTCTGTTCACCAGGGGAGCGGCAGCTGCAATGGTCGGCCTGTCAAGGGAGGAATGTAACAGAGGGCAATCCTATCTGGGCCGTTGCAAACCCTACCCTTGGGGTCATACGGGCTTCTCGGCCGTAGGAGGTAACAGGGCAGTAAGCATTTCATGTCCGCGGTCTCACCACACCAGTTTAGGCCGCGATACTTGACAGATTTCCCCGAATTGGCTCTGGGGCTAACTTGTGAGACCAGGACCTCCTAGGATATTCCGTGTGCGACTGCTCGCCAGAAATACGGTCCGAACGCACAAAGTTCTACACAGTTCACAAGCGGTTATAACAAATGTGCTGCAACAACACGAACAAGAGGCCGTATTTAGTCGCAGTCCGTATCGGAAAGTACCTGCACAGAAATACTGGCGCCCCGCGTCTCTGAGCGCCTCCGCACCGGTTACTAGACAATAGGGCCCAGATGTAGCAGGGGCCCAACGGAAGGCATGCGGAAGACTCCCTCATTCGTGTGGATGAGGCCGGTTTCACGCAAAAGCTAAAATCGCGCAATCTCAGTGCGATGCGAGTGAGCGCAAAAACGCAGAATTATGAAACCCACGCTTTTCGATGGTTTCCTTCACATTTGCGATATTTTCCCTTGTGCGATGTTGCGTTAAATAAAGCATGTCTTATCTTTCTGAGTTTTGCTCCTTTTTATGGTCCATACTTCTCTATGGAGCCTTCATTTGATCGCATTGCAACGCACACACTTGCGATTTTTGTGCAATGCGATGTGTTTTTAACATTACAAAGGTCTATTGTCTTTCTCGCGGCAAAATCGCGTGAAAAAAAACTAGCAAGAAAATCACAAGTGGCAACAATGTTTTTGCTAGAAAATCATGTGAACAAAGACGCAATTTTGTCGCAATTTTCTTGCGGCAATATCGTGATCACCCATGTGAAACTACCCTGAATGTTAGTACATGCGAGGCTCCGCCCTCTCCCCAGCATGAGGCGCAGGAGACTCTAGAGCCATAGAGGGGGCATATAGAAAGCGCTAGAGCTGCGTCATGAGCTCAAGTCCCTGAGTTAGGGCCAGCAAATTCATGACGGCGGACATTTGCAGGGGGCAGCAGAGCGGCGCTATCCCCATGCTGGGCGCAAGCATTGAGAGAGACAGCAACCACTCTGGGTCCTGAAGACACGGGGGTGAAGAAACTGCACCAATGGCAGATAGACTGGATCCCTGGGGTGAAGCGCCCTGCAGCGTGTGGGCAGAGAGGGAGTCTCCCTCCCCGCAGTGCGGGACTCCGTGGTGGCGCTGTTGAAGACCTACACTGGGCAACAAAAGTGAGAATGAGCAGCAATAAATGATGTCTACGGACTACAACCCCCATTATTGCATGAGGTAGAGTGGCCAGGTTGGGGGTAGATTGCCTTACAGGACTGCATTAGCTTAAAGGGTTAATATGAAACCCATAAGTTAGCAAGGCCTTGCAAGGGTTAATACCCTGTTTCCCTGAAAATACGACATACCCTGAAAATAAGACATAGCATGAATTTCCTGAATTTTTGAGGATGCAAAATGATTTTTCAGGCTTTTTGAGGATGCTTGAAATATAAGCCCTACTCCAAAATTAAGCCCTGCTAACAGTTAATTTAAAAAGTCAGTTTAAATAGTGTCCAGGCAGCTATACATGTAAAAAAGGTAAACCTTTTTGAACAAAAATTAATATAAGACACTGTCTTATTTTCTGGGAAACACGGTAGTATGGGTGACATGTAGGGGTAATGTCCTTGGTCAGAATTGAACCCCAGCGCTGCCAGGGAACAGTGTTAACCACTGAGCCACATCCATTGAGAGACCACCACCGCCTCGTGGCTGGTAAACAGTGTTTGATACTAGTTTTTGGGGTGTTTATCAACTTCCAGTTCGGTACAAACAATTTCGGACCAAACTGAACTTTTTGAAGGAAGTTGGCGAACCGGTCGTACTGAGCCTTTGAAAAGTTTGCTGATCACTAATAACAGGGATACCCAGAGACCATCGGGGGTCTTCTCCTCTCTCTGCAGGGCACTTACAGCAGAACACTTTACAGAGAATCTTAGGGGAAGTATGTGCAGCCCCCAACCCCCCCACCCCCACCCCCACCATCCACGCACCCCTCCATGTCGGCCCACCACTGACAACGCCGACACCTCTCTGAGCCAAAATGTCCCTGAAGGAGGAAAAGGAAATGCTACAAGTGTTGTGTTGTAAACCAACAAAGACCCCTCAGAGGGATCACAGATGGCAAAAATCCCTAAATTCTGCTTTTTGAGACCCCAGATTATTTTATAGCTCAGTGCTGGAATTTGTTAAAGAGCTGCTATAAAATAGTTGAATACTTATTGTGTGACAAGGACTGTCAAGTACAGAACCTGTCATCACTGTTGAGTAGTCTGCATGTGTTCTACTGGTGCAAGCAGCGAGACAGTACCATGCGCAAGCCAGAACTGCTCAATAAATATATACAGTCCCAGTAACAAGCTCAGTGAATAAGTGTACTACTACCAAGCTTAGCAAATAAGTATCAAAACCTAGCTCAGTGAATAATAGTACTAGAGCCAAAATAAGTACATACATACAGTACCAGAACCAGGCACATAACAAATACAGCACCAGAACCAAGCTCATAACATACAGTACCATAACCAAGCTCATAACATACAGTACCAGAACCAGGCACATAAGATACAGTGCAGAGCCTTGCATTTATTATCTATTCACATGCAGTGTGGCTTTAAGACTCCAGGGGGAGCCCAGGGTGAAAGTACCAATGTGGTTCACTGATGGAAGTCCAGGGCAACCCGCTGAATCATTATGGCATCATTAATAGGTTGCTGGTCTGCATGGTGAACTACATATATCAGAATGGTCTGCCACTTTGTATCCACTCTGTGTGGGAGTATACGCCAAACAGCCACCCCCCTCTATATTAAGAGGTAGTGTGAGTGGCTGTCTCATCGGTGTCCCTCATAGGTGTAATTAGCTCCCTCATCTGGTAATCTGCTACCTGCATGATGAGAGGATGCAGCTATCTGCATTCCTTAGTCAGTAAGTATCTGGCCGTTTTCTGCGATTGTTTTTACAGTGCAGAACCAAGCTCATAACATAAATACAGCACCAGAACAAAGCACAGTACATAAATATAGCACAAGAACCAAGTTCAGTATATGAATACAGCAGCGGAACCTCATCTCATAAATGCAGCTTCAAAACCAAGCTCATAACAAATACAGCACTAGAACCAAGCTGGTAACAAACAGCACAGAACCAAGCTCATAACAAAAATACAACAGCAGAACCAAGCACAGTATTTTAATATAGCACTAGAACCAATGGTATCCTCAGCTCCACACTACTATCTGACCAGTTGGGATCCCCTCCTTAACAAGCTGGCAACTGGCACCCTGTAGGACTGCATGGGTTGCACATAGCTAAGAGTGACCAGGTTGTTGGAACTATAAGCCATTCAAAAGGGGAAGTCTCATGAGGACAACCACGGCAAGGGTACCCTATTAGGACATATGGATATCAGAGGGGACTCCCTTCTGACAGACTTGAGCCACTTTTGTATTACATGGGGAGCCAGTTACACCTGGGGGGGGGGGGGGGGGGGGTGAGCGGGACCTCAGACAATCTGCTGATCAGTCCAGGCCACACTTTGAAAGGGGTTGTCCAGGAATAACCCGTACTGTACTATTATCCATAAGTGGTCATTATAACAATGATTACCTTTTCCAGTTTAGTTGTATTACATATCCTGTGTACATTACCAAGCCAGCAAATAAATGTGGTATCAGAACCAAGCTCAGTGAATACAGAACCAGCTAAAATCAGTACCTAAAATCTAAACAGCTGCACAAACAACCCCGATTCCAAAAAGGTTGGTTACGCTAATCATATGTTATCCGCAGTAGAACACATCAGAGGGGAAAGGAGACAGTTTTCATTTCATTCAAAATAAAGTAACTCATTGACAAATTGATGGCAGCCACACATCTCACAAAAGTTGGGGCAGGGGTGACAAAAGGCAGGAAAAGTAAGTGGTGCTAATGAACAGATGGAGGGTGAGATGATTACAGACGGGGGTAAAAAGAAGAAGAGATGCCACACAATGGTAGACACGGCCCTGACCCAACTTTTGTGAGATGTGTTGCTGCCACCAATCTCTAAATTAGTTGTGATATTGGAAATAAATTATATTGTGAGATGAGATTTCCAAATCTTTGCATTCTTTTTTACTTTACATTTATTTACATTTTATGCAGCATCCCAACTTTTTTGGAATTTTCTCCTTCCACCTGTCTGTACATGATATGGAGCACATGACCTCGTCATATGACTGCTTCACCCAACAGACGTGGCACTGTATTTTTGGTATTAGGGGCAGCATAGCGATGTTAGGATAGAGGATGGAGCAATGTGCAGGATGCAATGTGTTTATAGCAGGTGGGAATGTCCAGAGAATCTCGGCTTGCTGATAGTGAAAGTTGTAAACAGGTTCACTTGACTGGAACTGAGCTGCAATACTGGACCCAACCCACGGACAACAGTGGCGCTGTTTGCAGAATAAGAAGCAGACCATTCGTCGCTGGTCTGAGACAATTCCATTTGTTAGAGACGTAATTTGTTTCTTCCAATGCAGGAATTATATAATGCTGAGCGATTACATTGTAATCAGATATCGGAGGTAGAAGAGATAAGAGATTTAACGAGTCTCATAATCTTCCTGCCACAACACAATCCTTCTAAGGAAGCCTGCTGAGAATTCCATGTGAGGGTTAATAATTAGCAGCCGTTATTTCCGATTGGATGTGGTGTGGAATGTGTTGGGCGCTTTTTATATTTAGTTTGACCTCTGTATACAATTACAGAAGGAGTCCTCTCAGCTTTCCTCTCTGGACGGACTGACTCATCGCTTCACACTTGCAGGATTCACATATGCTGTTTTGATGCAGTTTTCGGGACACTTTTTGGGCTAAAGCCAGAAGTAGATACAAAAGGAGAGCAAAAAGGAAAAACTGATACATCGCCAAGTGTAACAATCATCAGATTAGGGCAGGTTTTCAGCTTTTAGGTGTAAGCTGTAATGTTTCCTATTCACTGAAAGCAAGCAGCATACCTCTTAACTTTCGAATAATAAAAAGGATAATAAGTCCTGCAGTGCAGCAAATGTTTTTGTCATAGTAGACCACGCCCATTTCACATTACGCCACACCCTTTGTATCCCGCCATAGCAAAAGTGCCTTTTAGCAAGATACTAACTCTACACAGAGATAGTGATTACAGTGCAGTTACCTCCTGTAAGAGGGTGGATGAGTTTGCCATGCTCCCTCCACATACAGTATAAGCAGTCCAGCCAATCTGGAAGCAGCTGAGTTAGGCCACGCCCCCTCTGGATAGTGATGCAGGGAGAAGAGAGAGGCTCTGTGAAGCACCAGAGGAAGCCCCCTTACATAGCATGGAGGAGGAGAAAGGAGTAATGCAAGGGCCCGATTGAGGAGACTCCGTCCGATGGGACCCCTTTAAGCCTCACTCCCAAAAGGTACCATATGAAGGAAAAAGTCCTGCGTCACAGCTGAGAAGTGCAAGAGCTGTGTCAGTCACTGCAGCACAGTGTGGGATGCAATTACAGAGGAGGATTCAGCAGCAGTGAGAGGAGCCACCACGACAGAGCAGCCAGTGAATTAGTGGAGGCTATTGTCTGTGGCAGCAGCGACTGCATCCCTGTGCTGTATCCTCATGTGTGCTGCCTCTGTCACCATCTGTCATCATTGCACCATCACGTAACCATCCACGTATCACAGGTGACAACTTCCCTGACTGCTGATGTCTGTCTTTGTTTTTCTTCTCTATCTGGGCCCAGACCACCATGATAATAGCTATCAACCACGAGTCGTCTCTAGAGACTTTCTCTATCCTACCTCCAATGAACCTTTCATTAACCCTCCTTAGTACTAGTGCCCCCTCTGTGGCTTTCACGTATAGCAGCTACCTCAGCTTAGTTACAGTGCTCCCTCTGTGGCCCTATTTCTAATAGCTTCTTTGTGACATCTATTTAGATGTAGAGCTCCCTCTGTGGCTCCCGCTTATGGCAGCTCCTCTGTGGCTCCCACTTATGGCAGCTCCTCTGTGGCTCCCACTTTTGGCAGCTCCTCTGTGGCTCCCACTTATGGCAGCTCCTCTGTGGCTCCCACTTATGGCAGCTCCTCTGTGGCTCCCACTTTTGGCAGCTCCTCTGTCGCTCCCACTTATGGCAGCTCCTCTGTGGCTCCCACTTATGGCAGCTCCTCTGTGGCTCCCACTTTTGGCAGCTCCTCTGTGGCTCCCACTTATGGCAGCTCCTCTGTGGCTCCCACTTTTGGCAGCTCCTCTGTCGCTCCCACTTATGGCAGCTCCTCTGTGGCGGACACTTATAGTAGCTAACTCAGCTTAGTTATAATGCTCCCTACGTGGCCCCATTTATAATAGCTCCTTTGTGACACCTGTTTATAGTGCTCCCTACGTGGCCCCATTTATAATAGCTCCTGTATGACACCTGTTTATAGTGCTCCCTATATGGCTCCCAGTTATATTAGCTCTGGTGATCTGGGTCCAGCAGCTCCAATACAACACCAGCATATTCATTACACTCAGTGCTAGTGCGGCATGCTGTGCTCCTGACTCCTCCCCCTCTACTGCCCTCACGACAGAGAACAGGACATGGGGGAGTAGTCAGGAAGCACGGCATACGACACTACCATTGTGTGTAATGAAGATGCAAGGGTTTTTGCAGCTGATCCACCAGAGTCAGTGGAAGGAAGGCAGGTGAATTGGGACACATTACATTCATCTCAAGACAGCAAGACAGCTTCCAAGATCTTGGACTGTTCTGCTGCATCCTGGACGGTTGGAAGGACGTAAGTAGTGATCTCAAAAAATACTAAGAAACAGAAACATAGGGAACTTTGGAAATTTCCAGAACTTTCCATTGCACAATGGTTAAACTTTCTTTGCACAAGACTGGACAGGGAAGCGGTGATCAGTCACGGAATGGCGCACATGTGATTAATATGCTGAGAATCTGCAGAACTGACTGAGCAATAAATAAAACATCAAAAAGCAATTTCAATCTAAATTCAGAAAACCGTATTATTAACAAAGCGTCGTATTCCTGTATTTGTTCATCACAAACAAAACCCTATAAACAGCAGATTAGGAGAAGTACAAGAATTATCTTCACAAATATTAATATTGTTATATTCCCGGCCGCTTCGCATATCAATGTTCTGACTGCTGACAACCGCGCAGCTGGATGTGCAGAGGAAGTAGGGCAGATAACAGCGCTGCTCCCTACATATAGGCTGGGGCTACATGGCGACTTGGGGCGCGCAACGCAAAGTTTCAAAGAAGTTGTGTAGAGGGGGATTGGTGCTTCGCTCCCACTGTTTTATTATAGGTTCTGTATCCATATATATGTGTGGTCCCCTTAAAATGGTGATGAAGTGAAGAGAGGCGGGACCGACTGTTGGCGGATGGAAGATAGTTGCCAATTCCAATGGACGTTCAGAACGAGAAGTGTGCGTGTTCCAGGGAGAGCTGACTATAATGGGGCCACCAGCTACTCCTCATAGGCCGGCTCAGAGTACAGCAGCATGCATCTCCTCCACACCACTTATTGCCGGGAGTCACTTCAAGTCTGTTTATCTTTTCCTACCACAAGTGATCCAGATCGCCAATGGCGGATAAAATCCACAAGCTCCCCGGAGGGAGTAAACCTGCTTCCTGGCATGTACAGAGACCGCGCTTCTGCAACTTCCCAAGTTCAGGAATAATTGGACATTTCACCGTGGCCCGAGCCAGGTCTTGCAAGAGAACTGTTTAGTAGTTCACCACCAGTTTGTTTGCGGTCCATGTAAGGCCTCTACATTGGACTTGGCTTCTTCTGTTTCAATTTAAGGTATTTTCAGCAGCAAGGATGAATCAAGTCCCATCTTACCAGAGTTATCCATGGAGGATACGATGGGTTACAAGTTCCCAAGCAGAGGCGGAATGTCAAAGACCATGGGCTGATTTAGCTTGGCCCAACCTGGCATGAAGGTCTTATTACCCTAATCCCAGAACGAGCTGACAAATCCACTATGACCCCCTCAGTAGGTCAGTTGTACTGCGGCCGACGCCACTGAAGTCCTGTCTTGGCAGCAGCTCGGTCCAAGTCTCCAAACCATACCCGGTGATGGAGGTAACTCCAGCACTGATCGATCCCCAGCACCATGTTAATGTTGCACAATCAAAAACATTTCTCCAACTTTCCGTCAAAGAGAAGCAGAGTTGCAGACAGCACAACCTTAACCCAATAAGGGATGAACTGGTAACTTGCAATCGCCACAAGGAAATTGATCCAAATAATTTCCAAAGTAATCCAAGTATGTAGAGAAAAGTATGGCAGCAAACCAGGTGCAGATAAATGATGCAGAGCTTTATTCCTCCTCAAGTCACAGATACATGACGTTTCGACACAAAGTCTTTTTCAAATGCAATGAAAGCAATGGTACAACAGGGTATATATGCAGTCAAACAGCCAATCAGTTGTTAATTGCAAATTAGTACCTCATGTGGAGGGTTTAGAATCAATGCATGGATACTTGTGGGCACTTCCGGCATCAGGCGTCGTCATGGAGAAAGTCATGTGATAGAACGTCATGATGTCACGACGACTGACAGTCATGTGACTGTTTTACATTTGCAATTTGGCTGTTGAAAAAAAAGCTGAATTGCAAACCGGCCGACAGACATGTGACCTTGCATTGTGGCCTATGCGGAGAAGTTGCATGTGACTGACAACCAAAGATGCAACAGTTTTGTGACTCAATTGACAAGGAGTAGATGCGGTCAAAATGCGACACTGTGATCTTCATGTCGGGCATCACCATGTGGCCCCAGCATAATGGCCACTCTGGACCAACAGCCTAATACCTGTATACTGTTTGCTCTGTGCTCGGTGGTACATTATGTTGGCATTTACAATAGTAGGAGATGCCGCAGTGGCCGGTGAACGCAGCTGTTCTTTTCGATCATCCTGACCTCAATAATGCGTGCGATGAGCCGCGGAGTATTAATAAAGTTGTTATGTTAAATTATATGCTATGCAAAACACTAATCACACGTCTTCTCAAGTACCAGAAGATGCTGTTCACAATCCAGGACAGAATGGAGATAATCTTGTTGGTCGGCAACAGAAGTTCATGTGAGGTGGCCAAGACTTTCCCTCAGGAGCACCCATGAAGACAGTCAACACGTGCACGAAGTGTCAGGAAACTGATTCAGAAGAGCACGGAAACAGGTCGTGTCCAAGACAAACCGAGAACCGGACGTTTGAATGGGCGCCACTTGTGTGTCTTGAGGATCCTTAAGACAGATGGTTGACTCACACCGCGCTCCAGCGACAATCTCCTGATACTTCTCTGTTCGCTCGTGAATCCATTAGCCCAGCTGTTCGCACCCCGGGATCAGCAGCTCTGTTCGGATGACCACTTCTTGGGTTGTCCTGGGTCCCCTGAACTTTTGAATCAGTTTCCTGACAGTTTCTGCACTCACTGGCGTCTTCCTGGGGGATCTTGAGTGAAAGCCTCGGCCTCCTTGTGTGAACACCTATTACTAACCATCAGGATGTTCTCAATTCTGTCCTGGTGCCCCAAAAGACATGCAATTAGTGTCTTCAATACCACGTAATTCAACATATTAATAGTCAACATGATCTCATCCATAACTCAAAAATAGGTGCGGGTATTGAAAGAATGACTTGACCTATCAATTTATGATGGAATTCCACCCTTAAATTATGTATCCCATGCCCATGACCCTCTTTCCACTGAAGTTTCTTGAGATAAATCCAAAATGGGTGCTATCAGGCCCCACAACAGTGCCAACAGACTTTCCCTCGCCCATCTAAGTGTTCTACAAAGCTTCCTACTTGTATCTCTTTTTGTTCATTAGATATCATAATCATAATCTTATCACAGCCATTATCTCCTACATTCCCCAGCCTCCTGGTCTTCTGTCCGGGATATATCTGCCGGGCCGAGACATTCAGCAGATCCTGGCCTGCTGAGTTGTGTGTTGCAACTGCTCCAACCACCCTACCCCAGTGCAGCGGGAGGCAAAGGTTAAGAGAGGTTAGGTTGAGGATATTAAAAAAAACAGGAAATATTTCCTGGCTGCTCCTGGCGCCGCCCCCAGCAGCTGGACGCCTTAGGCGCTGGTACTCCAGTACCCAGTGGCAAATATGGCCTACAGCAAGAGTAAATCCATGTTGACTGCTGCTCTCACCGCATCACTATAACATGACAATTGTATTCTTTGTGAAGAGTCACCAGAGCCTGGTATTCATCCACTTAGATGCAACGTATCTATCACAACCAGCAAGACGGATGGAGGCCGTCATAGAAATCACAAAAATATCACTGAGAAGTCTGAAAGCCCAAACAAGAAAACAAGACATCCTGAGGATCGTTCTTCAAAACGTCACAAGGAGCCCAAATCACCTCGATGGTCCGAAATGATAATAACTTACTGTACATTGTATCTCAAAAGTGTGGAAAGACCCAAATAGAATGGAAAGGATTCGGAAGACCGTGATGCAATTTTGCATGTAAGCTGCAGAGGGAAGGGAGAAACCTGTTGGGCCCTTTTTTACTAACATGACGGCCATTTTGAATCTTGGATTCAACTCAAATTTTTTCCAATGGGAAGGTAGGTGTGTAACATATCAAACTGGCAGAGAATTTGTGGCGATGACATGTGTGCTTCAGACACCTGCCATAAGGACAATCTAACCATTCTGCTTCAGATAATACTATCATTCACATTTCATATATCACACACCTGCCTTTCCATTGGAAAAATGAGTTGAATCCAAGATGACGGCATTCAAAATGGCTGCCATGTTGGTGACATGGCCAAACAGGTTTCCGCCTCCCCCCACAGCTTATTTGCAAAATTCCATCACCATTTGCCAAACCATTTTCATTGCACACGGGAGTTTCAACACTTTTGAGATACCTTGTATATATTAGCTCGGGGAACACAATCATCGGTAAGGTAGCACTGAAGTCTGCTCTACTGTACCTGATCTCTCAGACGTTCCTGGTGGCCCATTATTGCATTTGCATGATGAGGGTATTTATATTTGAGGTGCTCCAAAAAGGCCTCCCTCTTCCTGTCCATGTCCGAAGTCTGCATTCCCAGGATTTCCTTAGAGCTACGTGGCCCCCCTACGGTGTGTCTCCGGGGAATATTCCGCCCAGCTTTGGAGGGGTTAGGACTGTTTCCATTCGATAGATTCTCCTTGGACTGGCGACATTCTGTGTCGTCTAATGAGCCTCCGAATGGATTGCGTTTTGTTTGACCTGAAAGATATGGAGAAGAATAAACATGAGATACAATGTTACAATATGTTATACAAACATAAACAGAGTAAAGTTGCATAGTGTGGAATTAGGACCCCCAACTTTTACATATATGTGCCGGGGTTTTTTGCACTTCCTGTTGTCTGTGGGCTGGAACAAACCATCTCTTGGCCTTCTTGCGGTATTTTTTGTGCACGTGAAAAATGGATGACACATGGATGTAAAAAAAACTGTACATAGACACCAAAAATACACAAACGGAGTGAAAACGGTGCTTTTTTCGGAGACCAAAATTGCATGTGCCTGTGTGAATGAGCCCTTAAGGGGGTATTCCCATCTTGGCTTTTCGCAGCAGAGAGGTGAGACCGCTGCTGCAACTACTGGCCACCCAGCCATCTCCCATTTGCATACCTTTTTCCCAGGAGGCACTGCATGGTCCATAAGATTCCCTTTGCATTTGTGGCACTCTCCATAAGGAGAATCAGTGCCCCTCCGTATAAGAGAAGGAGCGTTCTAAACCGGAGCCTACAGAAATAATGTCATGGCGGCACATTCCCTAGAAGCCATCGCCATACCAGCACATCGATAACACCATATCTCGAACAGCACATGGCAAACACATAGTTAATAGAAATGTTGTTATGTGACCTTAAGGGAAAACACGGTGAAGCATTTATCCCTCGCAGAATCGCAGCCACATTCCAGATCGCTTCCAAATCACAAGTAAAGTTGCAAGAACTGTAACAGAAGTGCGCAGAGCGAGTCCCCGGCTCCAAATATATCCCAGGCTGGAAGCCTTCCAAGACGCCATAAATTTACCGCTAATTCTCACTCTTTGTTCGCTGTGTCTCGGTTAAGTGCCTTACAACAAGCGCAGATGTAGCGGAGCTGAGTTCATCATTTAGTGGACACTGTATAAGAATAACCAATATAATCACCATTTTGGCTTCCGCAAGTGTTTTCAGACGGTTTTCCTAAAGTCCCCCATAGGGACCCATTGTGAAAAATTGCATATCACACAGAAAACAATTTTTGCAATAACTGGCGACTAACTGTTTCCGGGCAGGTAAGCGACCCCAGCGTATACATTTAGCAGGGGCTTCCAACAAGGTAATACGGTGGCATCCACACCCATAGGGTCCCATTATAGTCCACTATGCTATCCCATTCCTTCTTTCAGTGTTATACAGAAGTATACTGGCCCAAAAAACTGAGGCCACAGAGGGGGCACTATAGCTAAGTGGCGGAACGTGGTGGGCATTATAACTGAGAGCAGAGAGGAGGCACTATAACAGTGTGAGAGGAGATAGAGAGGGCCCTAAAACTAAGCGGGGCCACAAAGGGTAGTATTAGTAAGTAGGACCACAGAAGGAACATTATGATTTTTGGAGCCACAGAGGAGACACTAGTACTGTGGGGGGTGAGTTACTTAGAAACCGATTGAAGGGACAGTAGCGGCATGGGGAGAGTGTGTAGAGACGAGTCATGGCTGAAAGAAGACTTAATGGCAGCCTGGGACCAGATTTAAAAAAAAGACTGACTCCAATCATAGGCATATCACTTGTGATCAATGGAGGTAACTGCACTGTAATCACTATCACTGGAGGTAACTGCACTGTAACCACTATCACTGGAGGTAACTGCACTGTAATCACTATCACTGGAGGTAACTGCACTGTAACCACTATCACTGGAGGTAACTGCACTGTAATCACTATCACTGGAGGTAACTGCACTGTAATCACTATCACTGCATACAACTGCTATTATTTAGAGATATATTATTACTGTGAGGGGGTCACTAAGACGTAATATTACTGGGAGGGGATGCAAACAGCGTGGCTTAGCATAAAAAGGCATGGACTAATACAAAATAAAAACTTGCTGTGGCATACAAGAATTCTCTCCCCTTTGGCAGGTATGACAAAACAGTTCCACTGTGTAACAGTGGATGATAAATTGTATTAGTAACCCAGACACAGAGTTATTATCCAGCCTAATAACACGACCTTCGGATTATTAGCTGCTGCAGTGCATTCTGAGTGCATGCTCTACATTGGCGGTTCACACCCTCCACCGCGCCCTCCACCGCCGCGCTCCCTGCTCTTCTTCTCCTCTCCAGCATCAGTGATCGTTAACAAGCCCCAGCAACGACCTCCCTGCTCCGCTTCACCCCAGCATCAGCCTCACATGTTCTCCTTGTGGTAAACAGCATAAAGCTGTCTGAGGTCGTACCGCACGTCACAAGACCAGCGGGCTGAGATACTTCATTCAGATGAGCCGCTATTAACATTCACAGATGGAACATTTCAGGAGTGTCTGAATACTGGAGACTAAATAGCGAATCTGAGAATATACAGTTGTGGCCAAAAGTTTTGGCGCTGACACGAATTTTAGTTTTCCCAAAGTTTTCTGCTTCATTGTTTTTAGCTAATTTGGGGTGGACACCCACTGGGGTGTTTTTTTCTCCACTACGATGCGAGACTAAAGTTAAAGTCCCGCATCGCAGTGCGAGAAAAAAAATCGGCATGACGCCGGGATATCGCCAGTCTTTTCAACGGGACCAGCGTCAGCAGCCGGGGACCGCGGGGATGGAGAAATCCTCTGCCACAGCTGTGACAGCTGTGGCAGAAGTCCGCGGAATTCTATTCCATTGTTTTCACAGGATAGGCACTGCTGCCGATCCCATTGAAATCAATGCTTTCTGCCAAGCCCCGCAGAATGATTATCGGGGAAGGGCTTGAAATATAAGCCCTTCCTTGATAATCTGCCAAAAGTGTGTAAAAAAAAATAAATTATTACTCACCTCTCCTGCACTTAGCCGCGTCCTCCTGCTAGCTCCCTGTCACTGCTATTAAGCTCTTTCAGCAGTCGGGGATTTAAAAATCTCCGCCTCCTGAAAGGGCTGTGCAGATTGGCTGAGGGCTCAGCCAATAGCAGCTACTGCTTAGCTATTGGCTGAGCGCTCAGCCAATCACACATAGCCCTTAGCTATTCATTCATGAATAGCTGTATCTTAGCAGTGCCGATCCCATTGAAAGCAATGGAATAGAATGCCGCGGACTTCTGCCACAGCTGTGACAGCTGTGGCAGAGGATTCCTTCATCCCAGCGGTCCCCGCGGGAATGAAGGAACCTCCCGCCACAGCTGTCACAGCTGTGACAGCTGTGGCAGAAGTCCCTGGCATTCTCCATCTCTTTTCAATGGGGCTAGCGCTGCTGTCGCTGGCCCCATTGAAACCACTTGCGATATGCCGGTTCTACACCAGCCTCTTTCTTGCGCTGCAAGGCGAGAGTTTTCTCGTGCTCTCGCAGTGCAAGACAGAAAATATCGCAAGTGTGCGTCCACCCTTAGTCAGATGTTTTAGGGTTACTGAAGTACAATTATCAGCATTTCATAAGTTTTTACACTTTTGATAAATATATCAAGTTTGTCAAAAGACTCCATATTTACAGTGTTGGCCACTATTTTCCAAATCTCCTCCACTCCGGCCTGGCATGATAATATCAGCTTCTGGGCCAAGTCCTGACTGATGGAGACCCATTCTTTCTACTCGGTGCTTGGAGTTTATCACAATTTATGTTCTTTTGTTTGTCTTCCTGCTTTTTGAGGATTGACCGCAGTTCTCGATGGGATTGAGATCTGAGGAGTTTCCTTCCAGGGACCCAAAATGTCAATGTTTTGTTCACCAAGCCACTTAGTCATCACTTCTGTCTTGTGACATGGAGGTCCATCATGTTGGAAATATATTGTTATCACCAAGTTGCTCCTGGATGGTTGGGAGAAGTTGCTCTTGGAGGAGGTTTAGATCCCATTCTTTATTCATGGCAGTATTCTTAGGCTGTGAGTGAGCCCACTCCACTGCTAAGTGTTGTGGACAGCTGAATCACAGTACATCGTCTTCCGATGAATGTGGCAGTTGCCTATCTACGCAACTGCATAGTCCCGAGAATAAAGTTAGGAGGAAGTTCTTTTGTGGTGTGCGGGTGTTAGGGCCATTGGTTGTAGTGAAGTCCACCCTCTGCACCAACGGGTACAGAGACATTCCGGACAATGTGGGATCACCCACCCTTTGGTAATACTTTGGGTACAGCTCCCTATCTCTACCAAGATGACCGAGCACCATGCCATATGGCACACAGTGTGGAGGCTCGGTCTGAGGAGCAGAATGTCTGTAAACTTCATTGGCCGCCCAAAGTCCAGATCTCAATCCCATCGAGCATCTTTTGGATGAACTAGAACGTTGTATCCATGTACGCCCAACACACTCATCATCCCCTGCATCACTATCTAAAGCTCTCCTCCAGGCAAATCCCTCCATACATCTATAGAAATTTGGCACAAAAGCAGCCTAGGAGGGTTACTGCAGTCATTGAGGCCAAAGGTGGCCAACACCGGACTGGAAGATGGGCAGAAAATCCAATTTCATCCCCATCTCTGTGCGTCCAATACTTTGGTCAGCGTAGTGCGTGTTCCTGTATGTGTCTGTTTGTATATGGCGGCCATGCCCTAATGTGGGGGATCCTTGCAGATCTCCTTACAGTCAATGTTGACACAAGTCAGTCTAAATGGTGAGAAAACAGCAGAGTTCAAGGGTCACCGAGCACAAAGCCTTGGAACCTCTTTGTCTTTATATGTCGCTGTTTGTGCGGCGCTCAACCGTAAATATACAAAACGCACAACTATTTACCCAACACACACGGCGGCGCAGTGGTGTAATAGAAGGGCATCTGGGAGGCTTTTCTAGCTGTTCTTTCAGTATTGATCCCGAATCATAAAGGATTTCATATGCTGCGCCGCCGGCTGCGATGGTATTGTGTGCGGGGAATGTTTATGGAACAGTTTATCCCTGTCCTGAAGAGCTTGCAGTTCATTCATTGCTGGAGCTGTTATGGATGACTCACGTCGGGGTCAGACCTGCTTCCTGGTGGAGACAGAGTCAGTCTTGTTGAGCGGATATACGAGATTATCACTCAGAATGAACTTGTATATAATAATGCGACTTTTGTGGGTTGTACATTAAAAAGTAGAATAGAAAGTCCCCACTATTGGCATTGTCGTCTTGTGCGGCCCCTTGAAGACGCTATCTTAGCTGCCTTACATTTGCAGTCATCCGTTGAATAAAGCGTATTGAAACAAGTACCCAACGTTCTGCTACTTTGTATTTCGCTCTGCCGGCCGTAGACATGACATAGCTGGCGGTAAATTCAACGAGGACAATGAGGACCAGTCGTGTTTGAGTTTAACGCATCTGATGCTTTTTCTCCAAGGTAAGCGCGACCACGGCGAGGATTCCCAACTCACCAGAAACTCTACGGCACTTGTTATGATGGCTGCCATCTTACCCCCCTCCGCTGGCAGCTGCGGCTCATACTTTCCCATGTCTGGGTTCCTGTCTGTTGCTCTCTGCTCCCCGTAGGGCCGGCTCCAGGCTTATGTGGGCCCTTGGGGGGGTTGAGTCTCAGTTGGCCCCTCTTTCCATCTCTGCATCGGCCGTAATAGAAGGACACTGATTTGGTTATTATAGTGAGCCAACACCTCAGCGATCACGTCACCAACAACGGAGGGGCTGCAATACCAAGTGACCCCTCTTCACCCTTTTTACATATAGATGCCACATTTTACCCCTTTAACGCAGTGTTTTCTTAGTGTCTGGGGGTCCGATGGTGCACAGAGGTCAGATGATAAGGCTACATACTCACCTCCCCTGTCAGTCCCCGGCAGCTGCAGTCGGCATCACTGTCCACGCTGACTTCCCGTTTGTGTGATCATGTGACACACACATGATCGCTGTAGACCTTCCCCGATCATGTACTGACCCAGCAGTTTGGGCCAGTGGGCCTCCTTCCACTCATGGCCCCTACAGACACAGTGGGCCACCGCCCCTGTCCAGGTTTGCTGAGTACTAGCGCCGGCCTTGCATTCACACATGTTTACAGTCTTAGAGCAACCCCTCAGTTTTGGGAAAAAATTCCATCCCAGGACTGGAGGGTGGAGTGGTATCTTACCTATATTTTATCCTCACCTCCTGCCCCCTCTGTTCCTCTGGTTTGGTGCTTCATTTTTGGGTGACCATTATGGTAGCTGCCATTTTCCAGCAAGCTAATAGATACTATGAATTGCTCTGTGATAGGCCAGTGCTGACCATGTGAGCAGCACTGGCCAATCACAGAGCAGCTACAAGGCTTTGTTAGTCCTAACACTACCAATGCACTATAGATGCGCTGGATGTCAAAAGCAGCCATATTGGCCACCTGAAAACGGAACCAGAACTGGCCAAACGAAGGGCCAGAAGAAGAAGATAAAGGATTTTCTATCTCTAAAGTATAATATAAGAATTACTCTTGTATTTTAACCCATTCAAATCAACGGGTTCTTTTCCTGTGTGAGTTCTGTTCTTCTCCTAATTAGATAGAGCTTGCGCAGGGAAATCAACGGGTAAACGCTCTCTTAAAGGGGTTTTCCAGCCTATTTTTATAGATGACCCTTCCTCCGGATCGGTCACTAATAGGAGATCAGCTGGGGGTCTGCCGCTTGGAACCCCAACCGATCAGCTGTTCAGGTGCGTGCTGTCATGGGCACAACACACGGGGTACGGAGTGGAAGCAAATGGCACCGACCCTGTGTAGCGGCCGACGCTGGTAATTGCAGATGCAGCTCCCTTTAAAATCAATGGAAGCTGCCCCTGGAAATGCCAATACCACCGGCTACACAGGGGTGAATGAGATCTGCTTCCAGTCAGTACCCGGGGGCTTTAGCTGAATTGTTGGGGTCCTGAGTGGCAGACTGCAGTCGATCGACTATTGATGACCGATCATAAGCCATGTCATTGAACAAACCAATGGTTCAAAAAGTTGCACTTGTCCGTTTCAATGGTTCCCGGGGATTAATTTTTGGAGTTTCTTTACAGAACACAAATAGTTAAACAATACTGCAAACTACGGCGAAGATCTGAGGAACAGTATGGGCAGCTCATATGTGGCTATACGTCTACTTGCCCCGTGCATACCTATAGCAACACACACAGGTCATTCCACGGCGGCAACAAGACCGACGCTCTACAAGCACAATTCCGAAGAGCGTAAATTGCAAAGTTTACAACAGCGTAAAGCGAGCGATAAACGCAAAAACCGTAGAAACCTTCACTTCACTCTACGGAGAGTATTATATTCTGTCACCTTATATTTGCCCGAGCCGTGGGGGGGGATCTCCAATGTTTTTGTAGTGCGGACTATAGAGTAATCTCTGCATGCGAACGACACCTGATAGTCCTTTGTGTGCCGGGAATCTCTGCACTATTAAATGACGGAATCTCTTAAAGGGACCTTTTTTTTATTCCTGAAGCAAAGGGTTAAGTATTAGCAGATCAAGCCGTGCTGCACATTGTATCTATATATAAAGAGCAGCCGCTGCGAGCTCCTCCGCGACTAATCCTGTTACTCACCGTTGATTTGTCCGCTACTCGGAGCCAGAGGAGGCTGAGACCTGTGGATCGCGTCGTCTTCTTCCATTCTCCCTATAAGAACGGCCGACGGCTTCTTGTTCAACGGAACTTTAAAAACAGGAAGAGAATACGGAAAAAACAAGCAGCATTCCAGCCGGGTGTGATCCCACTCCGGGAAGAGAAGGTCTCCCGTAGGACTGCCGAGCTGCACTACAGTCTGCCTTGGCTGCAGATCCCAAGGAAGCTCTGAGCGAGGCCCCAACAGGTGACGGCCGGCGCTGCCCAAGACTCCTCATATAGCTCCGATGACTGCAGCGGAATGAATGGAGTCGCCTCACTGGAGGGCAGGATTGTACTGAATCACAATCCAGGGAGCGACATTAGCACCTTCGGAGCTGAGAACATTGCTACAAGGAGTTGAATTAACTTGGGCACTTTTGATTTCTACTTCTGTGTTCTTGACCCGGCGGCCCTTGACTCATCTCGTCTTGCAGAAATAAGCTTACCACCCACACTTCCGAAATATAAAGCTTTACTAACTCTACTATATCGCTTAAAGGGGTTTTCAACAGGATGTGCTGTAAATGTCTGGAAGGTTCAGGTCCGACTTGTACGGCTCCCACCTAATGGGAGCATGGGGTCTAATGGGATAAATTGGAGGGGGTCTGACCGCTGGGACCCCCACTGATCATGAGAATCAGTTAATGAATGGGGTGGTCAGTGGGGCTGCAAGCACTCGCACCGATCACATACTTATCCTCGAACCAGTGGAGGAATTCCTTCATTAGACAACCCCTTTAAATAGTGATGACCTATTCTTAAAGGGATTGTCTGAGTCGTGAAATCTTGGGACAAGACCTCCCCCATGCAGTAAAATACCAGTGACATACTCACCTCTCCCTGCTCCCCGCTGTGTCCTGCGCCGGTGTTTGGTTCCCCGCTCCGATCATTCACTGAGCTCTGTTATTGGCTACAACAGAGGTTCCCAACTCCAGTCCTCAGGGACCCCAACAGGTCATGTTTTCAGGATATCCTATAGTAAGAACACCTGTGCCAATGTCTGAGGCACTGACCATAATTACATCACCTGTGCAACACTGAGGAAATCCTGAAAACATGACCTGTTGGGGGTCCCTGAGGACTAGAGTTGGGGAACACTGGGTTACAACGTCCCATAAACCACGGCGAAACTACAACTGCAAACACAGTCCAGAGCGGAGGACTGAGCCCCGGCGCCGGACACAGCGGGGAGAGGTGAGGACACTTCAGGCCATACCAGGCACAGTGCCGGTCAGTCCCAACTACTTCATTGGGACGGAGCTGCTCTCAGGTGATGTAACCAATGAACATGACGTCACTGCCTTGGCAAGAGGCCGCAGTGCTCACCCGAGTGCCGCAGCCTCTTCAATCAGCTGATCGGCAGGGGGTCCACAGTGGCAGACCACGCCAATCAGCTAGTCATGACCTTTCAATATCAGAATACCCCTTTATCAACTGCCAGGTTGTCCTCAGTTTGCTCTGAAGTCACTGCAAAAGTACCAAATATTATGTAACTTTTGCAAAAATGGCAGCTTGAACAGAAGTGATGTCAGTCTCTCTGTAAAAGTTGTCAAAACAACATTAGAAATTAACTTTAGCGATTGCTGTGATATAACAATAATGGACATATATTAATATAATTGGAAAGGTGATGTAATACCTCTCCTGACCACATGGGGTGCTGTTAATATGGAACATGTCCATGATTAACAAGTATAAGATTTTCAGTTGCCACCTAGTGGTAGAAATCTGCAGTGCAGTAATTCATTTTTTTGCTCTGCTACTACAGTAATGACTTCTTCCTTGGGTTTTGTTTCTATGATGCATCACAACATACAGAATAAATGGCATCACAAGCGTCAGATGATCATGCCATTTCTGCTACTTTCTCGATATATTCTTGTTCGTGTGCTGCTCGCACGATCGCAGGTCAATATACCCGGACAATGTGGGGTGAGACGGCTCCAATTATTGTAAGCGGTGTAAAGCTGCTGTCAGCAGTAAGTACAGCGGGGTGAAGCTGCTCGTCCGCACGGAGAACAAGCCGACTCCTCATATTAACGTTGCTGTAAATTATATTTCAGAAACAACGGCGTGCGCAAATGTTTAATGTGGACTAAGCTGAGGATACGCCGTTATTAACCGCGCTCAACTCAAAGAAAAACACCAGTAATTTCACATATTAATCCTTTCATTTGGGTTCCAGGAGTTGGCCGGCCTCCCAGAAAGAAAGAAACACGGATACAAAGAACTTATAGAAAGGAGGTCAGGTCACGGATAACCCCATCAGCCGTCTGTTACCTGCAGTCCTCCTGCCATGGCTGACACACTTTACGAAAGTTATCCTCCACTTTACCGGGGAACGTCCCTGAATCAGCAATGTGTGAATTAGAGGGACCCCCGGATTCGGGACAATATTCTCCCCGGGGCTTTATGACTGGCACTTGTGTTCCTCTGCCATCCCTCCGACCCGTCAGTTCAGAGTCCAAGATGGCCAACACAATCTTCAGACTACCTAGTTCCCCAAAGTACATGGGAAGTGTTATGGAGCATTCACACCGGGCGGAAATGCTGCAGATTTTCATATACCAATGGATTTTGACGCGGCTGTTAATGTGGAAATGCTGCAGATTTTGCTGAGGATTTCCGTTACGTATGAACGCACCCGGACGGATTATTGCTGTGGAATTCGCGGTGAGACACCCGCCGCGAATTCTGCATCAATGACCGTCCATAGACATTGTGTTGTAACGATTCTCCCCTGCCCACAAGCAGAAATTAACTGATTTTTCGCTTGCGGGGGAGAATCGCAGCATGTTCTATTCTGTGCGGAAAATTGCGCGGACGGCTTCCATTGCAGTCAATGGAAGACATCCATCCTGCCATACTTCAGCTGTGAGCACTGCATAAGTACCGCAAGAATCCACATCATCACCCAGCCCCGGCGCGTCATGCGCTGTACTGCACATGCATGTCGGCTCGCTGGGCAAGACACTCATAGCAGATCCGAAAAGGTAAGTATAGGGTCTCTGGGGGGCGCCAGGTCTGATTCCGCTGCAATATTTCGTAGGGGGAATCCGACCCGGCCATAGGCATGAGGTCTTAGATTACTTATACACTATACCTGCTCTCTGATTGGCCATAGCTGCTTATGTGGTTAGCACTGGCCAATCAGAGAGCAGCGCACAGTATGCATTAGACAGTTAGAAAACTACTGCAACCTTCTCGGACAGCCAAAAAACTGGCAGATTGGAGGGGCAGGAGAGAACAATTATAGGTAATACACCCCCCACCTCAGGACAGAAATTTGTTCTGAAACCATAGGGTCCCTTTAAATATCCAGTAAGAAACTGCCGGAAAGGCTTTCGGCATGGTAGGGGGAGGCCGGGCAACCAGACGGCCTACTCTGGGTCTCCTATTACTTTTACACTTAAGGTGAGAAACAAGACCAAATGCATAGTAAGGAAATGGCCTTTTAGAATAGCTGGTGGATCCAGCCCTCCCGCCATTCTCAGTCTACAGTGCCGCTTCCCTGTGCCATTCTCCACTTTACGGCAGGCATGGTAGCCGTAGCAGAACGCAATGGGCTGTTCTAGTAGAACCAACATGCAGAATGGGACTGGGGGGATATGATGTTATCCGTTCAGTTGCATCCGACCCTCGGTCACTCCATGGATCAATATTCTCCACACATTGGGGGAATATACCCCAAATATATTATATTGTCACAACACGGTATTAATGGAAAATTCCTATTCCTATATCATAGTATTTAGACCCCCGACCCCAAGGGCTTATTAACATAAATGCTAAGGGATTCTCCGTTAGGGCAGCACCTTCTTGGAATGGGCCAGTCATGACCATTCTGAGCATCCACCACTCATCACCATCGTTGGTCGCAGTAGTGCCGCGGGCTGGGTCGGCAGTCTGTGAAGCCATATTTTGAGTTCTTCATTAAGAGCAACAGACATCAGGATGATCACCAGAGGTTGAGGACATGAAGGAGACGAGCGGCAGTGGATCACTCTCACCAATACCAGCAACAGACATCAGGATGATCACCAGAGGTTGAGGACATGAAGGAGACGAGCGGCAGTGGATCACTCTCACCAATACCAGCAACAGACATCAGGATGATCACCAGAGGTTGACGGCATGGAGACGAGCGGCAGTGGATCACTCTCACCAATACCAGCAAATTGCATCAGTATGGACATTCTCTCCTCACCTAAGGACTTTTAACAGCGGACCTCTCACACCCCTCAGTAGAGTAAGGTTGGGTAGGAGCTCAGAGTCTACTCTCACACCCGCAGTACCGGGAAGACAACCCACCCAAGATGGTGCCGCTCTTCAACAGTAACAATCCAACAATGCCGTGTTACCGGCACACTTTACATGTCCAGGAGCCACAGGCACGTCTGATGCCTTACATGTGTGCAATGATCAAGGCGGGATGTGATTATTAGCGCACACATTCATTATAGTTGGACGGAGGGTGTCAGAGACCCCTAAGGAACCCGCTGCCTAGAGAAATCACACACCTGATAAAACAGCATTTGGTATTTCAGAGGAATTGAAGTTCATAGCGGATCTTATTTTATACTCGCTTTATTTCATTTCTGTCCCCCATAGAGATTAATGGTAAAACTCGGGAACAGGTAATGTAAAGTACTTTTGCAGGGAAGAATAGTGGCGCCTGCTGAGTTTTTCATCGCCTCTCCACTGATCAAGGCCTTTATGCTTTCAATGGAGTCTTCAATCTCTACAAAAGCTGCAACACCCCAAAATAGACAGCTGTAATATCGCACCCCAAACTGCTCTACAGAATCCGAAGCGCACAATTAATAAGGTACAGTAGCGAAGTGCGCTGCAAGGAGGTGCGGATAGAAAGGGATTCAACAAGAAAAAGGCGGCTATGACATTAAGAGACCCATTAAAGGGAAACATCAGCCCAAAATGTCATCTGTGTAAGAGGGTGCCCCGTCCTCTTCCTTATAATGTGAGTGCCTCAGCTGCTTGGGGGCCGCGTGGTACAAGTGTAGCAAGAGAATGTTGGGATATTACTTGGGTTCATGGTCACTAATATACTCCAACTCCTCCTATCCACTGTGCTACAAGTAAAAGGGTGATGGTGGATGATGGTGGTTGTAGTTTGTGACGCCAGTATGCAGCAGGCCGAAGTGAAGGACAGCTTTGTAGTTGCACTCCCACCTGGTTATGCTTCAGATACAGTGTATGGTTGTTGGCGGTTGTGGTCCTTGCTCCTGATGTAGCATGTTACGTACTGAAAATGTTTCCTGTTGGGAGGAGTTCCAGAAGTCGGGGGAGGTGGAAGCAGGAACATGCACTATTATTAGGGTTCCAGGCAAACAAAGTAACATCCAATACAGTCATATTCCCCTATATCTGAATCCAGAGCTTAGTGACTGGAGATACCGGCCTCAGTATAATGCCTCGTATCCGCAACTGGAGATAACAGCCTCAGTATAATGCCTTGTATCCACCACTGGAGATACCGACTTCCGTATAATGCCTCATATCCGCCATTGGAGATACCAGCTTCCCTATAATGCCTCATATCCGCCATTGGAGATACCAGCTTCCCTATAATGCCTCATATCCGCAAGTGGAGATACCGGCCTCAGTAAAATGCCTTGTATCCACCACTACAGATACCGGCTTTAGTATAATGCCTCGTATCCGCCATTGGAGATACCAGCTTCCGTATAATGCCTCATATCCGCAAGTGGAGATACCGGCCTCAGTAAAATGCCTTGTATCCACCACTACAGATACCGGCTTTAGTATAATGCCTCGTATCCGCCATTGGAGATACCAGCTTCCGTATAATGCCTCATATCCGCAAGTGGAGATACCGGCCTCAGTAAAATGCCTTGTATCCACCACTACAGATACCGGCTTTAGTATAATGCCTCGTATCCGCCATTGGAGATACCAGCTTCCGTATAATGCCTCATATCCGCAAGTGGAGATACCGGCCTCAGTAAAATGCCTTGTATCCACCACTACAGATACCGGCTTTAGTATAATGCCTCGTATCCGCCATTGGAGATACCAGCTTCCGTATAATGCCTCATATCCGCAAGTGGAGTTACCGGCCTCAGTAAAATGCCTTGTATCCGCAACTGGAGATAACAGCCTCATTATAATGCCTCGTATCCACCACTGGAGATAACGGCCTCAGTCTAATGCCTCGTATCCACCTCTGGAGATACCGGCTTCCGTATAATGCCTTATATACACCGCTGGAGATACCGGCCTCAGTACAATGACTTGTATCCACCACTGGAGATACTGGCCTCTATATAATGTCTCGTATCTGCCACTGGAGATACCAGCTTCAGTATATGCCCTGTATCCGCCACTGGAGATACCGGTCTCAGTATAATGCCTCATATTTACCACTGGCAATATCAGCCTCAGTATAATGCCTCGTATCTGCAACTGGAGATACCAGCCCCAGTATAGTACTTTGCATCCACCACTGGAGATAATTACCTCAGTATAATGCCTTCGCATCCCCCACTGGAGATACCGGCTTCAGTATAATGTCTTTTATCTGCCACTGTATAATGCTTTAGTATAATGTTGCGTATCCACCACTGGAGATACCTGCCTCAGTACAATGCCTCGTATCTGTCACTGGAGATACTAGCCTCTGTATAAAGCCTTATGTCCGCTGCTGGAGATACCGGCTTCAGTATAATGCACCTTTCCTCAGATTTAAGTATGGAACTGTCTCTTTCTGTTCTTTAGTCATCTTTCTTCTTCCAAGTTCTTCCAGCTTTCTTCTTTCTAAGCTTCTGACCACACCTCTCCTCCTCATTGCACTATGACTTGGGTACTCTAACACTCTCTAGCTCTAACTGGTACACAGCTGATAACTCCTCTGGGCTGGTCTTTCTAGAAATGGGAGGGGTTATTTATAGACTCTAGGTCCTCCCATGAGCATAGAGCTCTGGGGCTAGACAAACATCTAGTCTACCCACTGATCGGAACTTGATTCCTGCAATCACCAACTCTATTCTAGCACATAAATTAAATAAACCGGCATAACCCATTTTAATAAACTTATGTACAGTCGTTATTCTAATTTATGTAGCGCCAACGTCAGCTCTCTACTCAAATGCTGGACTGGACTATTTTGCAGAAGCCAGCGTCGGCCATCAGTCACTGCTGCTCAACTAAGCCGTCTAGGTCATTTATAACTTTTTAAAAATGTAATGTACCATATTTTCTGGCATATAAGACGACCCCCCAATGTTACGGCACTCTGCCCCCCGAGCGCCAGTTGGGGTGCCCTGATCTCCCGCACCCCCACTGTCCCTGCCTACTTGCCTCGGCCCTGGCTAACCCCAGGCGGACAACTGGACGGCGGTCCCTGCCCTGGCTAGGGACCTGGCGACTGACAAGCAGGAAACTACCTAATGGGGGGAACAGAGTGCCGACAGAGGAGGCAGATGAATCAGACCAACAAAACTGACAAGGCTGGAGATGGGACTCACAGGCAAACTGGCAGGGTGCTGGATAGCAACTAGTGCTGACTGGGCCAGACCAGGTTAGAGGCAAACAGAACCAACAAAAACAGACAGAGTAATAGGGGACCAGAGGGAGCTGACCGACAACTAGGGACTGGCTGAGGAGAACCGCAGACAGACTGGCTAGGTGCATGCAGAACCAATAACTGGCAATGAGCTCAGTTCACTGCCAGTCTTTTAACCACAAGGTTCCGCCCAGGGGCGGAGAGTGGGAGGAGGCAACTCCGCCCACTGCTGTATAAGGAGAACGGAGGAGGGCGGGCGGCACCCTATGGGCGGACACGCCCATGCCGCCGCCCACAGCTGCTGGGATAACCTCGACACAGGGCTCCAGGCCGCCGGAGCCGACGCCGGAGCGCCGCGCCGCGCTGTATGGTAACACCCAAATGTCGACTTATACGCCGGGAATACGCTGTAGAAAAAAGAATCAATGCTCACCTCCCGCGGCGCTGCTGCAGGCTGTCGCTCCCTCCTCCACGCCAACGGAGCATTGCTTTCTGGATGCGGGGCTTGAATGCCCCGCCTGCAGAAAGCTAATGCTCTGATTGGCTAACTCAGCGTGGCGTCAGCCAATGAAAGCCAATGCATTGTTAACCAATCACAGCCATTCAATCACATCATTTCAATGCAATAATAGCATGCAATGTGAAAGTGGGTTTCCATGCCCGCAAGCGAAAATCAATTGTGATTTTATGCTTGCAGGGGTAAATCGCAGCATGCTCTATTTTGAGCCGGATTCATGCGAACGGCTTCCATTGAAGTCAATGGACGCCATCTGTCCTGCGGCCCTTCTACAATCATTATTGCAAAAAAGGCGACTGGATCCACGCCATCGCCTAGCGATGTGGGGTCACATCTATACTGCGCATGAACACTGGCGCAACAGCTGGCATATGTGCAGTACAGAAGAAAAAGCATCCGGTCAGGTACGCAGAGCTCATTGGCCGGGCATTAGGACGAATTTCCCCGCAGGATCCCGAATGCAGAATCCGACCCGGTCGTGTGCATTCGGCCAAACTATATTCTTAATGGAGAACTGGACCTGTTTGTACCTAGTAACATACCGTGTTTCCCCGATAGTAAGACACCCCGATTGTAAGACGTATCGGGGGTTTCAGGGGGGTCGGCCAATGTAAGCCGTACCCCGAAAGTAAGACATATGTCTTACTTTCGTGGAAACACGGGGGTATTGCCGCCTCCCTCTCATCTAGCTGCGCGCCGCCTCCTGCCCACGTCCACACCGTCCCCCTCTCCATATGTCGCCGCGTCTGCCACCTCCCTCTGATCTTAATGAGCGCCGCCTCCTGCCCACTTCCGCGCCGCCCCCCTTTATACGTCACCGCGTCTGCCGCCTTTGGCCGCCTGCAGACGAGCGGGTCGAATCCGGCAGCGAGAATTCTCGCCGCGCGATCCGACCCGAGCGCCTGCAGGGACGAGCGTGTACTCACCCGCGCCTGGCGGCCCCGGCTCTTTCATGTGCCGGCTGCCGCGCAGCCGGCACATGCGCAGACCGGAGCCGGCGGCCGAGTGAGTGCGTGCCCTGCAGAAAATTAGGACATGCCGCGGTTTGTTTGCCGCGCGAGATTTCGCGCGGCCAAACCGCGGCCGTCTGCATAGGAGTGCGTATTTTAATGCACTCCTATGCAAACTTTCAGCGGCGGAAATCCCGCGGGATTTCCGCTCGTGTGCAGGCGGCCTTTGTCTGATCCAAATGAGCGCCGCCTCCTGCCCACTTCCGCGTCGCCCCCCCCTCTCCATACGTCACCGCGCCGTCCCCTGCACTTGTCACTGCCGGCGTCACCGCGCCGTCCCCTGCACTTGTCACTGCCGGCGTCACCGCGCCGTCCCCTGCACTTGTCACTGCCGGCGTCACCGCGCCGTCCCCTGCACTTGTCACTGCCGGCGTCACCGCGCCGTCCCCTGCACTTGTCACTGCCGGCGTCACCGCGCCGTCCCCTGCACTTGTCACTCCAGTATTGGAGTGTCTTATATTGTCACTCCAATATAAGACATACCCCGAAAGTAAGACATAGTGGGGCTTTTGGGGATAAAAAGAAAGTAAGACACTGTCTTACTTTCGGGGAAACACGGTAGTATGTAAGGCCGAAGAAAGACACGTCCATCCAATGCAGCCAGTTACCCCCCAATGTTGATCCAGAGGAAGGCAAAAAAAACAACAATGAGGTAGTAAACAACCTATCTAGTATATATAATATTACAGTTATTTTCCTGTTTTCTCCTTTCGGCAAATCAAAAAAGGAGCACAAATATAAGAAGTGTCATGGTGTGAAACGTAGTCATCTCACCCTCGCGGGATCAGAGCTGCACATATGGCGCCATGAATAATTCTCACTCCCTCCTGCGTATTTATATCCAGATATATGAGTAACAGACGGTCCGAGATCCCACGGCGTTCCCAGCGACACTTTGTGGCGGCTTCCTACAAGCACACGGCGGGGCTGCGGACCACCGCTGCCGCCTCAATGCTGCATGTTGTGTAGCCTCAGCTAGAAGTCAGTGTCCGTCCCTTTTAACGAACCGTGCCTCATGACGGAGGGTCCTTCTACACGGCACGAGAAAGCGTTTCAGCGAGCGAACCGGCAAACCGCCCGTTGGCTTCCATTGACGTTCACACCTGTCGATCATCATATACATTCGTCCTCATTTTGCTCGTTTCTCTACTCTCGGTCGTGTTTAGCCGAAACGATTAATTGTTCTGGTGGGCGGTAAAATGTACAAACAGAGCTGTAAGTTAGTGAACACGGTAGTATGTGATTGGCTGTTGGAAGAACAAAAGCGGGTTTTAACACGCCCACAGCGGGCTCTACTATTGGCTGTTAAAGCATCGGATGATGGCGGAACTACGTCATGAGTTTCATCACAGGAACCACATAAAAGCCTTGTGGAATCATTTGCTACGCCGATCGCCCGGACAGTGTCACGTGACGCTACTGCCTGCGCCACATTCCAAGGGATTATTTCATCTGATCGCCTGGAAGTATTACCCGCTTCTTCGTGGCGCACAAAATTACGCCTTGACAAAGAATTCCCGCTCCGCTTAAGTCTGCGAACGCCTGGAAGATGGCTGTTTAGAGGGAACGAAAGGCAGAAAATGAAGGACGACGATGAGCGAACAAATAATTGTTCGCCATATTCCCACTGAACGATTATCATTTATTTTCGCTCATTTTAACCATTTTTCAAGCGATAACCGATCCGTGTAAAATTGCCTTTAGGATATAAACCAAAATAGAGTCTCCTGAAAGTAAAGAAACCATCTATAGACAGCTGTTTATAGAGAAGCCAGCATCTCCCAATAGGTGGCGCTGCAGAGGCATCGTATCATCTCTCATTTGCATACCAAATTTCCCAGGGGAGCACTGCAGGGGCTGTAAGTCTGCCTACATGGTGCTCTCCACAAGGATAAACAGTGCCTCTCCCAACCAACCTTGCAGCGACTAACGACTTGCAGTCATAGATGACCTGGGACGTCTCTTAGGCCTCGAGCTGCCATGGCAAAGCATCGTCGCCACATGAGCATGTCTTAAAGGTAATTATGGGAGAGAGAGATGGAGCCTCCTCCCTCTAGGTGGCATCTAAGGGATTAACTAGCCAGTTGGTAGACTGCAGTCTGATGTTGCCTATATCCTACAGCCAGAATCAAGCTCATAACATGCATACAATACAAAAGCTAAACTCATAACATAAATACAGCATGAGCCAACCTCACTACTTAAATACAGCACCAGAACCAAGCTCAGGTCATTAATACCACAAAAACCAATCTCCCTACATAGATACAATACTGGAGGTAAGCGTGATGGCTGTGATTGGTTCTTACAGCGCCACGGCTCAACCAATCAATGCAGTACTTGATGAACCAATCACAGCCATTGCTTTGTGAAGACAGGATTTATTAATCCTGTAACCAGGAAGTGATCCTGTGTGAGCGGCCGAGGACTGTGGGAACCAAGCTGGGACTCTGGAGAGCAGCAGGAAGGACCTGGACCGAGCCTGCTAAGACATTCCCAGAAAATAAGACCTAGCGCCTCTTTTGGGGCAAAAATTAAATACCCTGTCTTATTTATTTTCCGGGAAACACGGCATGCGCCCTGCCACTCCAGTCGTTGTCTGATGGAAACCCTGATCAATGGGGCCCCCGGCAATCGGATGTATATCACCTATCCTGGGGGCAGCTGAGAAGTGTGTTTGTAGGAATCCCCTTTAATTTAGTTGATGCTACATTTGTGACGGGGAATCGCTTGAAGTCCCTCCCGCCATCTTACACATAATATAATTTTGATGAACTTGTTTATGGATGGAGATAGGCGTGCGGGATGCCAGACCGCGTCCGCGTGACGGAGAGGAGTGATGTGATAGATGGCAGCAGTGGCGAGGTAATGGATGGAGTATATCAGAGCTGACAGGCGACGGGCTACCGGAGACCGAGACCGGTGACAGTGCACTCGTTACCGAGCCGCTTCCATATGGTTTTTAATCAAGAAGGAAAGGTTTCACGATTTTACAACCAAAAGCAAGTGTTTAGATTGGGGTTATAAAGGTTTACGAGAGGCGCGCCATTAGAGGCTTGGCGGCAGGTGATGTTTATGGCCGCGCATTTAAAGGAACGCTAAGGGCCATAAATCTGAAATACTAAACTAACAGAAGGGAAGATGGAAGTGCTGACGTCACTCAGTCATCTTTATGGATTTTGTGTTTTTTTACGTAGAAAAACACACATTTACACCAAAAATGCACCAAATGAACACCAGAAACACAGAGACACAAGCAGTGGAAACGTTGTGCTTTTCACAGACCAAATGGCTTATGTAGCCAGCGGGAGTTGGGATCAGCATGAGTGACTATTATACTCTGACGCCCACCCGCCATGCTACAAGTATAAGGGGTGAAATAGAGGATGATGGTGGCTGTAGTTCATGACGGCAGTCCGCAGCGGGCCGGAGTGAGGGGGAGTTGCATTCCTACCCAGGTTGTGCTACCAACAAAGTCTTTGACTGTTGAGGGTTGTAGTCCCTGCTCCTGGAGGGGGTGTCGTATGTGATATAGTGAATATGGGCCCCAGTAAGGCGGGGGAGGGGAAGCAGGAACACTCACTTTTATTTGCAACTTCCAGATAAAGTGCAGTCATAGTAACATAGTATGTAAGGCTGAAAGAAGACAATGTCCATCTACTTCAGCCTGTTTCCACCCTCTTCTTCCTTGTTGATCAGGAAAAGAGAAAAAAAAACCCCAAGGAGGTAGAAGCCAATTTATCCCATTTTGGAGGAAAAAAATGAGTCGTTCAAATCCCATCCACAACAATCAAGAGTCTGGTAACTGGAGATACCGCCATCAAAAAAAGGGGCCAAGTACTGGAGATACCGCTCTCTGAGGGCTCAGTCACACGGACGTCGATCCACCTGTGTTTCAGGACAGGAAAACGGCCGCACTGCCGGAAAAAGAAGATATGGCTGGCAATGGAGCTGGTCATACGGAGAATCGTCCGCACGCGGTGTGGCCACTTTCCCGTCTTGAAACACAGGCGGATCGGCATCCGTGTGACCGAGCCCTGAGTACTAGAGTAGGTTTGTAAGCTCGCATTAACATCGTGTATTTTTATTTTTTTGGCCATTAAAGGGTCTCATATCTACAAGATTACTTGTTTTTTCACATTTTGCAATACATTAAAAAAAAGAAAAAAAGGTCTGATTTTTTTGTGCGATTTGCTTGCGATGTTCTTACATTTTCATCCGTTTTTCCCATTAAAACAGAATGCACAGATGTACGGGCTCTGCTCTTCATGCTTCTCATTATTACTTTTTTATGGTTTCCATGGTTACATGCATTGAAAAAGGTTCACATTCACATCATACAAATACAATCCGTTTTTTTTTAATGCACACACCGACTAAAATGGGCAATTTTCATAAGAAAATCGGACAAAAATAGGACATGTTGCATTTTTTTTTTATTACTCAGTAGAGATGAGCGAGCATACTCGCTAATTACTCGAGCAAGCATTGTCCTTAGCGAGTATCTCCCCGCTCGGAAGAAAAGGTTCGGCTGTCGGCGCGGGTGACAGGTGAGTTGCGGCGGTGAGCAGGGGAGAGTGGGGGGGGGGGGGGGAGAGGGAGATCTCCCCTCCTTTCCTCCCCGCTCTCCCCCGCCGCTCCCCGCCTGCCGCCGGCAGCCGAACCTTTTCTTCCGAGCGGGCAGGTACTCGCTAAGGACAATGTTTGCTCATCTCTATTACTCAGAATTTTGATCCAAATACACATCGCCCGTGTGAACGCCCCAATAAACTCGACGTGTTCCATTTTTGTGCGATTTCTTTCTGTCTGAAAAACACATGGAAAAATTGCCTGCAGTGAATCCAGTCCGAGGGCTTCTACAGACAGACATACGTGCAATACACAGAGAAAAGAACTCGTCGATGTAAATGAGCGACTGGCAACACTGGGATACAATGACAACATGGAAAGGAGTTTGCGGCTCACTGAGGAGGCACTTGCTGGGGTAGAGGGAAGAGAATCAGGGAGGCTGGTCCTGAACTGGCACACCCCAACAAGTTTGCAAAGTTGGCAGATGAGGGGGATGCCATCACAGAGGCAGCACCACTGCAGCACGACATGCCCTCTGAACCAGGCAGATGACTGCTCCAGTGAGAAGCGGACGGGGAGCGCAGGGCAGGCTAGACAGGTTCTAGTGATGGGGGACTCAATTATTAGGGGGACAGAGAGGGCAATCTGCCATAAAGACCGGGATCGTCAAACGGTGTGTTGTCTTCCTGGCGCTCGAGTTCGACACATCGCGGATCGGATTGACAGATTACTGGGAAGGGCTGGTGAGGATCCAGCAGTCATGGTGCACGTTGGCACCAATGAACAAATTAGAGGTCAATGGAGGGCCCTCAAAAATGATTTCAGGGAGCTAGGATCCAAGCTGCTTAGGGCGAGGACCTCCAGGGTAGTTTTCTCAGAAATACTACCTGTACCTAAAGCCACACTAGAAAGGCAGCAGGACCTTAGGGAGGTCAACAAGTGGCTCCGGAGTTGGTGTAAGAAAGAGAGGCTGATTCACCTCAGGCCTAATTCCCGCAGGCGGAAATCCGCGCCGTTCTATTGAACCTAATAGCGCAATGCTCACGGTGCGGAAATCTACCATGGAATTTTGCCCCGTGAAATCACCAGCGGCATGTTCTATTTGTTGCGGGCATACGTGTGGATGTCTTCCATTGCAGTCAATGGGAGACACCCGTCACACTATCTTCCACTGTAGCACAGCAGAAGATAGCGTGAAAACGCTTCCCCACCCCACCGACGCCCGCATCATGAGACACGGCCGACGTGTCATGTGACGCTGTGGGTGTGTCATATGACACTGCTGGCGCGTCATGCGCTGCACTGCGCATGCACGCCTACACGGGATGTGGGACATCGGGCAGCGGATCCAGAGGCAAGTATAGGGTCTTTGGGGGGGCGTCGTAATGGACTCCGCTACGGACTTCCACTTGCGAAGCCCATCACGGCCGTGGGCACTAGGCCTTAAGAACAGGAATGGTAAGACCAAGTTCTAAGATTTTTGATACATTTTCAGTAGGAACAACAGAAGAACGATACAATGCAGAGGTCTAAGAAAAATGGCCCAGCAGTGTTATGTCAAAGGATCACAAGAACTTACTGAAGAGGAGATCTGACACATCCTTGGAAAGTTCTAATGAGGACCAATATAAGACAGTCCTGGAGAGGGGCGGTAAAGGGTTAAGCAAAGCTTTCATCTGGAGCATTGCCAAAACGTTCATCCATTGTTTAGGAGGAGGCTTCCTCAGTGGGTCCTGATAAAAATAGGTTACAAGAAAGGCTTTTCCCTACAAAGTTCCTTGACTTCCAAGTAAAAAAGACCCAACCCTCCCTGGAGGAAGCCCTCTAATGCCTTCTACATACAAAGGATGGAATGTGGCGTCTACAACACTTCCCAACACGACATTCAGGAATCTGGCGTGATTTCCACTCCGCTAATTGGTAAAATACCAGAACATTCATGCCAAAAAGCAACTAATAATTCATATGCAAATGGAGCAGAGCGCCGCCTGACCAGATAAGAAGAATGGCTCCCTGGAATTTGAGCACATGCCAATCTTCACATTTGGCATTCAGTCAGGTGTGTTCGGGTACAAACATGAGCCGGACGTGACTTAAAGGGTCCGGCGATTTACGGGGAATTCAAGAACATACGCTTCAGCGCATGTGAGACAGAAAAGACACATTTACTGTATGGCGGTATATACTCAGTGCATCCACAGGATCTATCCATCTATCTATATATCCATCTATCTATCTATCCATCTATATATCCATCTATATATCCATCTATCTATCTATCCATCTATCTATCTATCCATCTATCTATATATCCATCTATCTATATATCCATCTATCTATATATCCATCTATCTATCTCCTATCTATCTATCTATCTATCTCCTATCTATCTATCTATCTATCTATCTATCTATCTATCTATCTATCTCCTATCTATCTCCTATCTATCTATCTCCTATCTATCTATCTCCTATCTATCAATCTATCTATCTATCTCATATCTATCTATCTATCTATCTATCTATCTATCTATCTATCTATCTCATATCTATCTATCTATCTATCTATCTATCTATCTATCTATCTATCTATCTATCTATCTCATATCTATCTATCTATCTATCTATCTATCTATCTATCTATCTATATCATATCTATCCATCCATCTCATATCTATCTATCTCATATCTATCTATCTATCTATCTATCTATCTATCTATCTATCTATCTATCTCATATCTATCTATCTATCTATCTATCTATCTATCTATCTATCTATCTATCTATCTATCTATCTATCTATCTCATATCTATCCATCCATCTCATATCTATCTATCTCATATCTATCTATCTATCTATCTATCTATCTATCTATCTATCTATCTATCTATCTATCTATCTATCTCATATCTATCTATCTACCTCATATCTATCTATCTATCTATCTATCTATCTATCTATCTATCTATCTATCTCTCATATCTATCTCATATCTATCTATCTATCTAATATCTATCTATCTCATATCCATCTATCTATCTATATCATATCTATCTATCTCTCATATCTATCTCATATCTATCTATCTATCTCATATCTATCTATCTCCTATCTATCTATCTATCTATCTATCTATCTATCATCTATCTATCTATCTATCTATCTCATATCTATCTATCTATCTATCTATCTCATATCTATCTATCTATCTATCTATCTATCTATTTCATATCGATCGATTCATCTAACGCGCTTCGACAGACGAGCGTATGTGCAAATACGCTTGCTGTAATAGAGCATATTTATGCATGAGCAAGGGTTGTCCGCAGGGTTCCACCATTCCCCTTACTGTTTTTAACCTACCATTGACTTCTATGGCAGCCTGATGCGTAAAAAGGCAGAGAGATGGGGCAGGACTTATCTTTTCTCATGCGCAGCAATTGTTCGCGAGAAACATGATCATGAGAATGAACCCATTTAAATCGATGAGTTTGCTGCATCACGTTTTATGGGTGTAATTTTCAGTGCAATGGCTGTGATTGGTTCTGTTTGGGATCTGCTGGGATCTGTTTTTCTACTGGGTTCCAGGAGCACACCTGCGCAGGTCGGGGTTAATTGAGCTGGCTGGGTGTAGCATTCTCCAGTAGCCAATCCCCTTTAGTCTGCAGCACATAAAAACCAGCATTGCTCAGTAGTTGATGCCAGTCTTTGTACTGCTTGGATATATCTGTTCTGTGCCCGCTCAGAGCTGTGGTTTCCATGCAGGTCTGTTGTGTCTCTCTGCTTCCCAAAGATTTCTTGGACACCTGTAGTCCTTGTCTGTATCTATGCCGACCCCCTCTTCCCTTCCTCTGACAGGTGCGGCCTCCAAACGTCTTCTGTCTTGTCTGTGTCAGTTGGTGGTTCCCTGACACAGTTCCCTATGTCAGCTTGGTGGCTGACTGTCTTTTCCCTTGGTATGAGGACACTGTTAGACTTGCTGTGGAGTTTCATCTGTGTGCATGTGAGCTCTGGGTGGAGTCCGTGTTGTATGCACTACCTGTTGTAGTCTGGTGTGAGCAGTCCTGTTCTGTGCTCATTCTGTTTGTGGTGTGAACAGGTTCTATGTGTGGTGGCTGCAAGAAAGGTTGTGTTGCAGCTTGCTGTGTGACTTGTGTTCTGTTGTCTGTCCTGTACAGTTTGCATTGTGTCTTGTGTCCTGTTGTCTGTGCTGTTGCAGCTTGCGGTGTGAACTGTGTCCGGTGCAGCTGGACTCCTGGATAGTGTAGGGACTAGCGGTATAGCCAGGAGCCATGACGTGGCCCGCTAGCTTCCACGCTTTGATCAAAATGTCAACTAATACCTGATATTTATATTCAGCTTTACTATCTGCTACTAGTGGTTGCATTTTGGCTGTTGTATGCCGTGTTTTCTGGCTCTGTGTGTCTACTTGTTCTGTCCACTTGTCCCGGTCATGTGGTATGTGGCCTGTTCTGGTGGCGTGGTTCCTAGGATCAGGTAGGGCCCAGATCCAAAGACCGCTGGGCTGCCCTTTATCAGGGCGATGTTCCCACTCAGGTAGGCCTATGTCATCCTCCCCTGTAGTACAGGGCAAGTTGCTTGAAACCCGTGTAATCCCTTGGTCACGATCATGTGGGCCCCGTGCTTAGTTGCCCCCACGATCGTAACAGGTTCATTGAGCGCTGCAGTGATTGGCTGAGCTGCAGTGCTCAAGAACCAATCGGAGCCATCGCTTCCTGGAGGCAGGATTTATGAACACCCTGACCAGGAAACGCTGGCTGTAGACGAAAAACAAGTACAGCGGAACGGACAGCGTCTGTTGGGTAATGTTTTTTGTTTTTTTTTTAATGTAGCTAGGGCTTATTTTCAGGGAAGGACTTATATTTCAAGCCCCCATGAAAATCCCAGCAAAAGAGTGCTATAACGAGGAAAAGCAGTGATATTGCACAGAAAACAGCTGCGATATTGCAGTGATTTTCTCGCAGTGATATCGCTGTCACCCGTGTGAAAAAGGCCCAATGCTGCAGGTAAGTGTCCTCTAGAAATGAGGAGAAAATACCCAGTGATGTATTCACCCTATACTGGGATCCACGGGCCGCCCACATGTATCACGTCGGTACAGAGCCGCAGGGACACCTTCAGGTCTCGCTCACACCCTGTAGTTCTGATTCAGTTTTTGGCCTTCAGATTTAACCCCTTAGTGGTGCGGCTTAGTGATGAGGGATAAAAAAAGTGTGTTCAATGTAATGTTTGGGTAATTGCAGATAAAAGTTAAACCAAATGCATATTTTTTATTTGCTTTTTTTAAACAAAGGGAAAAGTGTGCAAAATTGTTTTCATGGGCTTTTAAATTTTTTTTTCCTCTTTTTTTTTATGTCCGTGTAGGGAATTAGAACCTGCAATCTCCCGGTCACTCTCATACTATATTGCAGGACTTCTGTACTGCAGTGTATTATTGCTTATCAAGCGATCACAGACCATGGCAGACCCAGACACCCTTATCTGGCATTCGGTTGCCATCACAACCCATCGGCTCATTGTGATTATATGGCAGAGGACCAATGACATCACAAAGGGAGCAACTCCCTCTATCAACCTCCTACGTGCTGCAATCAACCTTGCTTGTGGCATGCAAGGGGTTAACAAAAGCCGTCAGTGTGCTCACTGATTCCCACTGTTGCAACAGGAGGCCCGCTGTAAGTCACATGTTATAAATACTGCATTTCACCTCAACCTCCTCCGACCCGTGACGTACATGTATAGTATGGGATGCAAAAGGGTTAAATCCATTTCTAGATATAAAACTGTTAAATGGTTAAATGGTCGCCGCATAATGACACAACTTGGGTTAATATGATAGCCAATGCCATAAATAAAGCAATTTGCACTTTTACTAGTTATCTAAAACAACATTTTTTGTGCTGAAAAATCCCTCTAAAATACTGGCCGCTGGGTATCTCCCTTCCTCCTTCTAATTTGCTGTCCACTGCTTGTTGTCAAGTCATGCCCGTCTCTAGTAATAGAGATATCAAGACAGAGGTGGGGGCTGATGGCTCAGGCTGCCTATAGAAGTCTATGGAAAGGGAAGGAGAGGGGAGGGGCTAGGATGGAGACAGAAGCAGACATGATGCAGCAGCTAATAGTAAATGTAAATCATGTTGCAGCTAGTGGAATTACATCTACACTGCTCAGTACTGCTGTATAAAGTCCTCCATGATGCTGCTGTGTCTCTGTGTGTGCTACTGACTGGGAACAGAATCTGCAGTTTTCTCAGATGCATGTACAAAGCATGGAAGACATTATAACAGAAAGAACTGAGAATTTGACATGTAGCCTGCAGAGGGGAAATACAAGTCATATAACAGTCAGATAGTGTTATTTCTCATGTACACACGGCAGCTTATGCTGAAAAGTCACCCAAAAATGCAAGCATGTCATTTAATTGAAGCTCCTGCACAAATGCAAAATCTATGATGGGCCTCACACCTATCATGTACAATTTTAAATACTGGTGTCTTCTATGGGGTAGAGGGGTCTTTTGGCTCCCTTAAGCATAGAGTTGCAACCTTTGTCACAAAAACATACCAACGAGGTAAAAAAAAAGAGGGCATGGTTTTGTGGTGAGGTTTATAAAAATGTATGTTTTTAACTTTATTATTCTAGTGGCCTTAAGTGGCTCCAAAAGTAATAGTCCCCCCCCATTTAGTGGCCCCAATAATGGTAGTAAACCCATGGCACCGGCCTTTGGACTTAATTACCGGCTTGGCTTGTGGCAACGTTATTCATACACCAGGGTCTGGATCTGACCGTTACCTCTGCACTCCTATGGCTATGGCGCTGCATGGCACTGGTAGAGTTGCCACATTTGTTACAAAAATATTGACCAAGTGGGTGTTGGTAGAGCGTGTGGTTAGAGGCATGGTTTATCCCCAGTAGTGGTATCTAGTAGTAATAATGCCCCTAGTTGTGGCCCCAATAGTAATAGTGCCCCCAGTAGTGATAATGCCCCCAGTTGTGACCTGAATTTTAATAGTGACTCCATTAGTGACTTTAATAGAAATTGGGCCCCCTCTGTGCCCTCTATGCCCTGAACCTGAGGCTGTGCACCAACCCTACAGTAGGGCCTATGTCACTCACCCTCTCTCTCTAGCTCTGGTCGCCATAATCAGAGCTGTGACCACTGACCTCTCTGCCTGGCATGTGCCATGCATACAGGACATGCAGATGCCATGGGGGAGAAGTCAAAGGTCACATCTCTCGGACGGATGGGAACTAAAGAGAGAGAGGGTGATTGACCTACTACATGGTGCGGGGTTGATGCCCGGCCGGAGATGCTCTCAGAGGGCAATTATTTTTTACCAGCCATTAGTATGGGTGGTAAGAAGTAAATCACGGCAGCGGCCTTTGGACATAATTACTGACCGGGCCGGAGAGTAACCTGCCCAGTAGATGCTCCAACGACCGGCCCTCCCATTGCATGGACAGTTCACAGATAATGACTAGATGCACGGTTGGTAGAGTCACTACACACAAAAGAAATCCAAGTCACAGAGAAGCTTTAAAAAGCGTCGTCTGGCGGTGAGACGCCCGCACAGCTCGCGAAATCCATCACCATATGGTAGTGATAGAGAACACAAAACACGGCCTGTGGTGGGAGAGATAAAGTATGGAGGTGCTCACGGCTTCTCATTTGGAATTAGTCAATTGTTAATTAGGGTGAGTGACATTCTGCGTGGGCCCTTCCTCTGTATCTACAGTGTTGCACCTGTGCTGGATCGCCGCTGGCGCTGACAGGCGGCGGCTCGGTGTTATGACGGCAGTCACATAGTGGGCATTATGGAATGTGCGCACAATACGTCCTGCCATTGTTATCCAACCATGCAGAATCTTTATTCACATGTACAGTTGCAGAAAAAAACGAGTGGCTTTACCTGGATTACCGCACCGATTCCAAATAAAACGTGGTCTAATTATTATCTAAGTCACAAGTGGGTGGGTTGGTGAGATGTATTGTCATAGCAGCTGTTTAAAGGGGGGGGGTCTTTGGAGTCAACAGAAATTTGGGGTGGGGGAAGGCATGGGCTGATAGCTGCCTTCCTCCCTTGTTTATGGAGTGTGTGGCTTAGCCTGTCACCTCTCGGCTCTGTCAGGCCGGAGTCCCTGCAGAGACGTTGGGTCTAGCCTCGGAACGGCTAGCGGGTCTCTGAGTCGGGAGGTTGGTGACTAGGGGCAGCCGGGTGTGTTTTGCCTCCCGAGTCGGCTGTCTTGCGGCGGGAGGCGTTAGCGGGAAAGAATTTTGGTCTCCCGATTCGGATTGATGGTGAGCGGCGGGAGGCAGTACAAAAATTCTTTCCCCGTTGTGCAGGTGACAAAGTTGGTTGAGGCTCCAAGGACTTCCCCTTTTCTCTCATGGGTTGGTTGGTTTGATGGGTTGTTTATTTCAAGATGGTTTTTTTAGAAATTGTTAAAAAATATATAATAAATGGCTGCTGTGGCTAATTGAGCCAAAGCTAAAAGTTGTAGTGTGTTTAATGGGTTCAAGAGAAGGGAGGCTGGGTCAGGTCACAGGGCCAGATCCGTTATACCCGGGTCATGAACCGAGCTGGAACTTCAGCAATACACCTAAAACTGGTGTATAAACCCATCTAAGACCCACACAAGTAGTTATATAATGTATACAGTATATAAATGAAGGGATTATATTATGAAGAAGAAGAAGAAGGAAAGAGAGGAAGAAAAAGAATAATGAGCAAGAATAAAAAAGAAGAAATAATGATTTTAGCGGGTTTGTGGGATGAACCGCCGGAGGTTCGGGTTCGCACTGAAGTTTTAGCAAAGTTTGACCCAAAACAGGGTATGACTGTGTCAGTTCACACAACTCAAATTGTGATTTGAAAAACATCAGACCTCGTTCTATCAGTAGTATCAATCTATCTAAAGGGTTCACTTACTTTTTATTGCAACTGTGCAAACACCAATCAGTCCGCTTGTTGTTGATGACTTTAATTGTAGTTCAAATTCAAACTTTTTTTTTACTGATCCTGGACAACTTCTTTAGGGCTGCCTGTCCACGGGCGGTTTTTCATTGCGTTTCCCGAGGTGATAATCCGGCCGTGGATAACGCAGTGAAATCTTTCCATAGCGTTGCTATGGAGAGCGCTTCCCCCTCTGTCCACCAGCGAAGAATCATCGCAGTTCTCGGCTCGCGCCTGGCAAATCGCAGCATGCTGCGATTTGCCGAGATTCTCCAGAGTCAGCCTACCTATCAGATAGGCTAACAGCGGAGATCCGTCTGCCGGCTCCTGCTCCCAGAGATCCGCCGCCAGATACCGCAACGCCCATGGACAGGCAGCCTAAGGGCGTTTTCAGAGGTACCAGAACGTTCTGCAGCACACAGCAGAATATTTCACCGTGCAGAAAAGTCTGTGCTAAAATCTCCCTATGTAACATGCAGATGTCCGTCAGGATGTCCATGGCTAAATGTCCTGCTGCTTGTCGCCAAATATTCCAGTATTGTGTGAAAGCATGCTAAGCCAATTATCACAGTCTGCTACCCACAACATACACGATCCTACAAAAAACATTTGGACCCCCTGTCAGTAGAATGGATCATACCAAATTAGCATGTTACATGTCCTACACCATGTACATGATATGTAGACCCTTGGAGGTGTCAGCCATAGTCTGTGACGGGACCCGTGTGCTATTGGATATATGGGCTATACCGCTGCACACAAGCCGCCCATCACAAAGTGCAATCATCTACAATGTAGCAAGGAGCGTGGTCACTGGACAGTTGGGCAGTAGAAGAACGTTCTATGGAGTGATGAGTCCCGTTACTCCATCTTCACACCAGATGTACCTGGGTGTGGGTGATCCTGGGGAATGCTGACTACCTAAGTGTGTTTTGCCAACAGTTACGTACAGCGAAAGTTCAATTATGGTCTGGGGGTGTTTTACGTGGCACGGCCTCAGTTAGTTGCTTGTAGTGATAAGAACAACGAACACGGAGGTGACCCTGACATTGTAGATAATAATGTGCTGCCTACAATGTGGCAATACTCTGGTAATGGTCGGCCATACTTCCAAAAAGACAACGCGCCTTGTCACACATGTAGCGCAGTTTTACGCTGGTTCGAGAATATAGATGTTCCATGATTGGACCGGCTGCACAGAGTCCCAACCTGAACCTACAGAACATCTTAAGGAATAACTAGAAAGTTGGGTTAGCAAATAGGAACAGTGTCCATCATCTTTAAGAGAACTCGCCAGACATTTGCAGGATGAATGGAGGGAAATCCCAGCTGAAGTGTATCAGACATTAGTAGAAAGTATGAAGTGGAGACTATACAATATCATTAGGGCCAAAGGAGCCCCACTAAGTAGTAACATGTGGAAATAACTACTACTTGTGGTTCTTGCTCAGGGGTCCAATTACTTTTGGTAGGATGGTATATTAGTGTAGGATCTACCCTCGTACATGTAATAGTTAAATTTGGCATCACCCAGACCTGGAAGCATCGCTTTGAGAAGCGGACGTAGCTGTTACCTTTGAATCGCTGTTCTTTATCACGAGTTTCTTTTATTTCTGGAATGTACAAACTACACAGGAGCCGCATTGATGTCTTTGAAAGCGAAGTACAAAGGAATATTTTATGTATTCATTCAATTTTCGCCGTCTGCACGCGCCGATTTGCACATTTTAAAATAAATTAAGGTACAATGGTAAAAAACACCTTCCCAATAATTTAATAGGATTTTTGATGCATTTTTATACAGAAGGATAAACATATCAATAAATGAGGGAAGGCAAACTGTGAGGGTTGGAAGATATTCTATGACCCCTACGAACGGCCGGGCGCTCCGCGGATCTACGGACGCTAATCACCGGCAATTTTTGCTCATTGAAGAGGCTGACAATGACGGCAGATTTTATGTATTCTTTTTCCAATAACTGTACAAAATGTAACAACAGAAGCCGCGCAGCTGCCGGCCGCGGCAACAATCAATACGCGAATCGCGGTGGAGAATGGCGCTCATTATGGAAATCCGACATTCCTAGAGAGTTGTCCGCGCTGTATCATGAATAATGACATATTGTAAAGCAGAGAAGGATTGGCTGAGGTCGGTCCCCATGGGGCCACGCAGGTCGGGGCACTTACACATTCTACTTGGCTATTCAAAAAAGGTTCTTCCTGATTTTCTATCAGAAGTTACAAGTTGTATTAGTAGAAACTCTGATGGGATTGTAAGGGGTGCGGGAGGAGGAGCCACAATGCACCCAGGCGGGATTGCAGGAAATGGCCCTTACCGTTTCATCAGCAACAACAACGGGTACAAACCGCACTGCAATATATATACAGTATATATACACCCTGTTTCCCCCAAAATAAGCCCTTCCCCTGATTTTCTGGGATTATTAGGAAGGCTTGAAATATAAGCTCTACCCCAAAAATAAACCCTAGCTGCAATACATTAAAAAAAGCAAAACATTAGCTAGCGGGCTCGGTCCAGGTCCCTCCCGCTACTTTCCAAAACTTCAGTGCGATTCTTGCAGTCCTCAGCCACCCAGAGAAAATCGCTTCCTGGTTACGGGATTCATAAATCAGGAAGCAATAGTTCTGATTGCTTCTCAAGGGCTGCTCAGCCAATCAATGCAACACTCGATGAACCAATGTGATGGCTGTGATTGCTGCATTGATTGGCTGAGCAGCGCTTAACAACTAATCAGAGCCATCGCATTGTGGAGGCGGGATTTATGAATCTCATAACCAGGAAGAAATCTTCTGTGGGCGGCCGAGGATGCAGGATGCCTGCTGGAGCCCCGGGGATCGGTGGGAAGGACCTGGGCCGAGTCTGCTAGGTAAGCATAATAAGACATCCTCTGAAAATAAGACCTAGAGCCTCTTTTGGGGCAAAAATTAATATAAATGCAGAGAGATACAGAGACCTTGCCTTAAGGCCCTTTTACACGCAACGATTGCACTGTGCAACAATTTTTTTTAACATTTTCATAACAAACTAATTGATGTTTCTGTAAAATTAAAACCTGCTGATTCCACTGGTAAAACGGAATAATAGCGGCGCGTCTCATTTTCAAGTTATTTAACCCCTTAGTGACCAAGCATTTTTTTTTGTTTTAAATAAATTGTAACTTCTTTATTTATCCATCGCCGTCGCTGTATGAGGGCTTGTTGTTTTTTGTGGGACGCGTTTTACTTTTCAATGGTGCCATTTAATGTAACCCATAATGTACTGAAAACCTTTTAAAAGTTCTAAGTGGAGTAAAATAAAAAAAAAATTAAATTAAATTCTGCCATGTTTTGTTGGATCTTGTTTCTACGGCGCACAAACTGCAACAAAAATGACCTGATAGCTTTATTCTATGGGTCGGTACGGTTACTACGATAACAAACTTAAATTTTTTTCAAAGACATTTAATTTTTTTAAATTATTTTCTGCCGCCATCTTGTGTGCACAATTACTTTTTTTATTTTTCCGTCCACATAGTTGTGCAAGAGCTCATTTCTGGGGTTCTTAATTTTTTTTTCGGACGACGTTCTCCATGCGGGGTAAATAATGCGTAATTTTGATAGATCGGACTTTTACAGATGCAGCGATACTAAACATGTATTTTTGTTTTATGATTTTAATTCTTTTAGGCTCACCAATGAGCTGTAAGAACACAGATCATTAATTACCACTTACTGGTGGAGGATCCGCAGTGTTTACGCCACGTGGAAACATCCCCTATATGTTACATAAACCTACCCTTATAGCGTTCAGTCATCACATGGTGTAAGAGTGATTGGGAAATAGTTGTGCAATCAGTTCTGTTGTCCTTATTATTAAGCAGGTTACTGGCGAGCCGACTGGAGTCATTGTATCGGCAGATTTCCAATAAATACAACACAACGGCAATTGGATTACATTATTCCCCAAAATTGGAAAACCTTACGAGGCAGAAAAAGCAAATCTCAGATTAGAATTCAGCACTAAAGTTACTGTGAGCCGCCGATCATATTATCTGTTACACATATTGTGTTGCACACTGGAATCGCTTCAACGGCCGAACGACTGAACAAATTAATGATTTTTGTGTATAAAATGCTGTACATTTACAATAATATGTATGATTTACTTCCATTTTCGATTTGATTTTCTTGGTCTGAAAATTTGTCCGAGGATCTCTGACCGATATCGCAGCACTTCTAAACCTGTGATTTTAATGTAAATGTGATACAATTATGCAAGAAAAAAGCATAGCTGCACTTGTGATTTTCGCACACATGAAAAACGTGCATGAAAATCACATGTGGTTCCAATAGCAAAAATAGAAAATCACATGGCACTTGCATGAAACTCGCACTCGAACTGAAAATATAAGCCCTACCCTGAAAATCAACCCTAGCTGTTAAAAAAATTAATTTAACTCACCTAGAAGCGCTGTCCGGCTCTTCTCCCCATCCTCAGCAGTCTTCATCTGTATTCTGCTGACCGGGGATTGAAAAAGCCCCACCTCCAGAAAGCGCTGCCTCTGATTGGCTGTGACCAATCACAGGCAGTGTTCAGCTGTCATTCAATGGCTGAGCGCTGCCTCTGATTGGTTACAGTGCTCAGCCAATCAGAGGCAGCGCTTTCTGAAGGCGGGAATTTTTCAATCTCCAGTTACCAGAATACAGGAAAAGACTGCCAGGGACAGGCAGGAAGAGCCGCACAGCATGTCTAGGTGTGTTAAATTATTATTTTTTTTAACAGCTAGGGATGATTTTCGGGGTAGGGCTCATATTTCAAGTCCACCACTCCCCCCCTGAAAATCATCACTGCAGGGGTTGCCTTCATCCCACTGCTTTCAATGGGGCCGTAGCAGCACCAGTCCCAATGAAAGCAATGGGATAGCACTGCGGTCCTCTGTGACATCTGTGGCAGGGGATCCTTTCATTTCCGCTGCAGTCCCCTCATCACAGTGGCAGCGTTGTTACAGTGTTCAGTGATAAGGGGAGTCCCGGCGAGGATTAACGGAATCAGACGATGTCTTTGTACGCATTATAAGTGCGCTTGTCCTATCTTTTGTAGGTGCGAGTATTTAGCGCCTCTAAAAAACGGACCTGTGAGCACTTCATAGGAAACCAATGGTTCTAATAGAGGCCAATTTTTTTTCCGCAAATAGGTGTGTAAAAATAAAATCACTCGTCTTACCGCGGCCTCACTGTGAGAGAAAGATCGCACATGTAAATACGGCCGAGTAGATTAATGGGTCCTTTTCACATGTGATCTCTATGCATCTCGCAACACACAGAAATAGCGCACGAAAATCCCCCATGTAAATACAGCATTATCCGGCTCTCCCAACAACCTGACAGGCAACGTGCGCACCGATGGATCCCCTTCAGTACCGCAGCACAGAGGGGAATACAAGCACCTCCGGCGTATCCTCAAGGGGGACGGCTCTGGGAACGCTGCAAGCCCTTTAATGTGTTGAGGGCGAGACGGAAGACTAATGGCGCTTCCATTTTTCCCGCTGCAGCAGCTGCTTCATAATTACCTAAAATGTTCCAATAATTGCTCTGAATAAATCGCTTTCTGGAATATTAATTATCATCTGGTAAAGCGAGGAGAGAAAAAAAAGAACTCTTCAGCGAGACTCAAAACTTTGCGGAAAGTCTTGGAAATTCTTCTGCCGTGTTACACGAGCGTCTCCGAGTCACGGCGGGAATCTCTCGGGGATCGCTGTAGTATGTGCGACGTGGAGGTGATCTATTATTTAAGCTTCTTCAAATAAGATAGCGGGAATGTAATAAACACACACTGATATATTCACCGCCATAACAAGACGCCGCGCGTTAACCCCTTCATGACCGCTCGGGGAGCAGATGCAGCATTTATTATTGCTACATGTCATTAATTTGGCATAATCCCGAGGAAACAGCAGACAGATCTCTACGGGGTAATTATGGCCAGACGGGGTACTGACAACCAGCTTGTATGGGGGGCGCCAGGTGGATGTATACTGGGGCAATCGCTCCTTTTAAGTTCCCCCAGTCAGATGACCTTCTTCCCCCGTGTGCCGGCATCTTGTGAAGCTAAATGAATCCTCCTTCTGCTGGCTCTGTCTCCCCCAAGTCTGATGTCCTGAGGTGCCGCTATCAGTCATAGTATAGTTGCTTGGCTCTTCTAATGTACTTATGTTTTGAGCTTGGTTCTGGATTGTGTCTAAGTACTGAGCTTGGTTCTAGTACCGTATTTATGTATTGAGATTGGTTCTGGTGCTGTATTTATGGCATGGTCTTGGTTCTAGTATTGAATCTATGATATGTAATGAGCTTGGTTCTCATGCTGTATTTATTTATTGAGCTTGGTTCTGGTGCTTTATTTATCTACTCAGCTTGGTTCTGGAGTTATATCTATGTACTGAGCTTAGTTTTAGTGCTGTATTCATGACATGGGTGTGGTTCTAGTATTGAATCTATGTAATGAGCTTGGTTCCCTTGCTGTATTTATATATTGAGCTTCGTTCTGGTGCTGTATTTATGGTATGAGCTTGGTTCTGGTGTTGTATCTCTGTACTCAGTTTGGTTCTAGTGCTGTATTTATGTACTGAGCTGTTCTGGTATGGATATGCTGCTATCTTATTGCTTTCTGCACAAGCAGAATACAGTGCGGCGCATCTCACATCTCTGCAAGGAGAGAAAGAAAGGCAGAAACATTTTGTGACAAAGTATCCTTCTGGCTGCATTAACTGGATTTTGTCGTGCCGCAGTTCCCAGCCGGTCCCTTCATGCAGAAATCACCTGCAGAGGCCATCTTGTTTTAACCCCATGTTAACGAGCCGCGGACGCCGCTGGAAATAGACCCGATCAATACAATATAAACACAATAAAAGTCCTGCTGAAGCCTCGGCACGCCGGGACGCCAAGGAGTTCAACCTCATGTTAAGCTGTAAAAAGCTTCTTAATGATTTAATGATATTTCTAAAGACATATTAACAGATGGCGGCGCGCTCCGCGGACGCCGACCGCAAAATAACCGATTTCTGACACATCCAAAGTAAACATATTAACACAAGAAAACGCTAAAACCATTACTGGTATCTCGGGAGATGTCAGTGAAATGTTCTGAGAGGAGCAGAAATCAGAAAAAGTAGCAAAAATAATTGACACATCCTAAAGTAAGGACCACTAAATGGCGCTGCTCCTCCATTATTCCTCATGGAAATGTATTAATAACTTAACAACTGGTGTCATCATTAGCCTTCTCCATGTCCTCTATAATCAGGATCAGTCACATCGGCAGGCTGTAGGACATACCCTATTGACAAAAGAAGTGGTAACGCCCAATTGTCAGTTATGTATAACACTTCCAGGAGGAATAACAGAGGAATGGAAGAAAATGCTTATTTTGAATCCCTTTAGGATGCAGTCTTTTTTATTTTTATTTTTTTACCATTTTTGTTTTTTTCTCCCTACATTCAAAAAAATCCTAACTCTTTCATTTTCCCATCAGCGTATCTATCTGAGGACGTGTTCTTTGAGGGACGGGTTGTTGGAGGACTTGTGACTTTTTGGAGATGGGGTGACTAACTACGTTCACCATGTTACTTAGATTGTCAATAGTTGGACTCTTATGGACGCAGGAATAACAAATGTTTCTTTTTGTTTTGTTTTATAATTATGGGAAAACGGGTTTATTTATTTTTTTTAACTTTTAATATCAAAAACCCTTTTTTAGTGTATTTGTAATTATTTTATCCCTAGGGGACCCGCAGTCATGTGACCGCTCCCACCATGTACTCAGTATTGGAGTAGATTGTATTTCCGCAGTTATTCCACTAAACCATCCACAATGCCCGACGCGATCTTCAGATTACCTAATCCCCACAGTGCATTGGTAGTGTTAGATGACTAATGCACTGTACCCACTCTCTGATTGGCCAGCACTGCGGAAGTGATTAGTGCTGGCCAATCAGAGAGCAGCACACAGTGTGCACTAAGTAGTTCGAAAATTGTGATGGCTACAGCTGAAAGCCGAACCCGGGCCTGAGGGCTTATTCCGCCGTGCATATATCAGTGGGTTATCACGCCCGTCCGATATACACTGTCTCTCTTTGCAGGGGGGAGGCGGGATGGTAGCAGTGCACTGAGCTCCCACCCCCTCTCCACCCCTCACCACTGTTTGCAATAGAAGGGGTGGGACGGGCAGAGCTAAGTTCCGCCCCCGCCCCGCCCACTCCCATTGCAAATAGGGGCAGAGAGAGGGCGGAGAGGGGGTGGGAGCTCAGTGTACCGCTACCATCCCATCCCGCCTCCTCCCCCTGCAGAGAGACACCGTATATCGCCCGGGCGTGAAAACATGGCCGATATACGCACGTCGGAATAAGCCCTGAAACTAGCAGATCGGAGAAGATCAATAGCAGGTAACAGAATATCTCCAGACATAATCAGCCCATAATGACGTGGCCCTTTTTAACTTTTTGTTTTTTCTCCCCACTTTCAAAAAAAAAAAAAAAAATTACCCTTTTTTTTCTGCACTGACATCTGAGCGCTCGCTTATTGCAGATGAGTTGTATCTTTTAATGGTAATATTTAACCCTCCATTAATGTACTGAAAAATGTAGTGAAATAAAAAAAACGTAATTCCTCCATTTTTGAGGGGGGTTGTTTTTACAGCGTCCACACTGCAGCAGAAATGACAGAATGACTTTAGTCTGTGCGTCCGTACGATTACGCCAAGTTATTTCGGGTTTTTTTGCAGCACAAATGCGTAGATTGTCGGGAAAAATATTCTTAGTCCATGACGAAGGCCACTGTCGATACTGAATGCTTTAGAGTCTGGCGGTTGTTTTGCAAATATTTGTAATATTAATGCTGCGACTCGTGTGACTGGAAATCGTAAGCGCCATTTCTCATAATACACATCAGTTTTGAGCGCCATCCTGCAGTTGGAATGTAAAGCCTAAGCTTTCCCCTAACATTACTATTAGCAGATGGAACACAATGGGAAGGCGTCTGGCTGTACAGCTGCCATATCTCTATGGGCCGCCCTAGCCGACACCCATCATGTATGGGGCGGGATCGGCTCCTGATCCTGCTCTACACAACCCCTGCACACCCAGGGCATGAAGGGGTTACAGATGGGACACATTTACCAACATTATGCCACATTTGAACAATTCATTGCATCTTATTGCTGGAGAAAAGGAAAGAGAAGTCGCTAGAAAAGTGGAGTCAAAAGTTCCCCCCAGCGTTCAGGACAGTCGCACTCCCCCATTCGCATGTTGCGGCCCTCAGGGATGGGGGGTAAAGTGTTACTAAATAACTTCCTGGGGGATTAAACGCTCATTACCCAGATTTCCAATTAAATGCTTAGTTCCAGTTCTGGGAGTGGAGACAGGTTCAGGTCAAAGCACTCAGCGGGGATCGGAAACTCCGCTTCAGATAGCAAATTCTACATTCCCACTTAGACCGCAGCATCCTGAAGTCGTCCATCACTGTAAATAATGGAGAGGAAATGCAGCTGTTTGATATATCTGCTGCACTTTTATATAAATGTTTATTATAACAGATATGCAGATGAGCCGTGGACGGTGAGGGCGGCGCTGTATCCCTCAGGGGGTGGCACTCCGCAGGCTCTCTCGGTAATGGAACACTCCTCCCTGGCCTAGGGTCAAGGTGAGCTTTCCCTAGACTCCCCACCTCTCTCAGCCGACTCCGGCCTATGGGACGGCTTGGAGCTAGATGCATATACCCCCAAGCAGACGTATCTCTATATAATCAAAGTCACTGGTTCTGTGCTCCAAACTGTAACTTTTATATTGAACCAGTCAGTACTGTAGAGTCTCCAGGATTCCCGCGGTGCAGCAGCTGAGCATAGTTACAAATCATTCAAGGTGAATGGTAGGCTACTCAACTCGCCTCTCATCGCTCTGTGCTGGTTTAGTCTCCTGGCAGGGTTTTCCTGATATAGCAAGAGTATCAAGTCCCACTTAGTCCTTTGGGGTTGCAGAGGGAGAGGAGCCGGAGGTGCAAGCTCCGATCTTTCGGTACATGTGGAGTGACCCAGACTGGTCACTACAAAAATAATGAATAAAGTTTATTTAAATGTATGTAGGTGACTTTAATTTATATTTGCTCTAGAATGGATTTTGTGACTGGAGGAACAGCACCTTCCTATCAGAGGATAGTCTAGGCTCCGGTCCAGCCCCTGAGGTCTATGCTCATGGGAGGGCCTAGAATCTATATATAACTCCGCCCAACTTCCAGAAAGTTCAGTTGTAGTTGTTGCTGCTGAGGAGAAGATCAGAGTAGTTGTATACCAGAGAGAGTGAGAAAATAATGAAAGAGAAGGAAATGTGGAGTTAAGGGCAAGTAAAGATTAGAATAAGGAGAGAGAGAAAGAAGATTATAGAAGAAAGAAAAGAGGATTTGCAGGAGAGCTGGAAGACCGGACAGTTAGAGACAGAGACATTCCCCAAGTCTCTGCTAGATATGATACAAGTATAGAGAGCGGTATCTCCAGCGTAGATACGACGCATTGTTCCGAGGGCGGTATCTCCAGTCATCAAACTCTGGATTGCTGTTGATGGGAATTGGATCCGTATTGGACGTTGCCTTATTTACCTGAATCTACGAATGAAAGTGAGTTTCACCCCTTCCCCCGACTGCTGGAACTCCTTCTCACTAAAGAACACTTGCACTATGTCACATACTACACCACTCTCCAGGGGAAGGGACTACAACCCTGAGCAAACCAAAAATCTTGTTCATAGCACATCCAGGAAGGGAGTGCAACTACCCGGCTGCCCCCACTCCGGTCTGCTGCAGAAAAATGGGGAAGACCACCGGAAAATTAGAACCTACGGACATGAAACTGTGCAAACAGCAGCTGATGAGGGTAAGGAGAACTCGGTGTATTGTAGAAAACTTGTTGAAATCTCAGGTATGGTTTAATGTTAACATGGGGAAAACAATGAATTTTCAACTTTTAATATCCCGGTGGGGCGGTTATAAGTGAGTGAGGGTCATTTATACATGACAATTATCGCTCAAGCAGCTATTGGATCGTGCGGAACAATAATAATAGCAATAATCGCTCCGTGTGATCACGGCCAACAAGTCAACGAAGAACAATAAATCGTTTGCTTATCGTTCGTTGTTCATTTTATGCACACATAAAAATCATAGTTTGTCATTTGCCAGTCGCTTCCAGTAAAAGGCAGTTGTTCAGTCTTTTGCAGACCATTTCCCTGCTCCCCCGACAGGCCAACGCTGGACTCAATGACCTGCGCCGAAAAAATGTCAAAAGATTTTAAACAATTATCTGCGTGTTAAACGATGCCATTTGAAAGCCAACAACTGGGCCATCGTTATCTCATTACAGCAATTAATTGCTCCGTCTAAAATAACCTGAACAGAAGCGGGTTCTACCTGAATGTCAGCCTGAACTGATAGAAGGCCACAAACTGGCGGGGAGTAAGCATTGCACCCATTCTGTGGGGAGAAAGATTTTGGCCCCCGACTGCCTAATTGACCACCCAGAATAGTGAGAGAAGCTTGCGGATCTGCTTAATAAAGATTCTGTTTGCTGTAATGGAGTGGATTCAGTAACTCTTGGGACTGTTCTAGGTGCCCTACGGGTGCACATAAAGGGCACTGAAGCTTCGTCAGAGGAGGGACACAGCAGAGGAGAGCAGAATGACCAGCAGTGTGTATTAAAGTTAAGCCTGCTGCTAGAATGGCAGAAGCTGTGGCCTGCAAGGGCAGCACAGTTTCCAGGCTGGGGAGCAATGTAGGAAAGGGCCCGGTGAACTGGGGCTGAAGATACTGGCTGCAAGCAGAAAGGCCCTGATAACCTGGAGGCTAAAAACAAAAGCAAGCTATGTGAAAGGAGAGGAAGTCTCCCTTCCCGTAGAGCAGATGGAACCATAGACCCAAGACAGCAACAAAGTTGCAGGATGCTTAAGACCAGTCCAACAACTATTTAGTGTGTGCACACTAGGGACTTGGATGGACGAGTATGGATTAGGGGAGTATCTCCCTGAGGGAACTCTGGTTAATAGGAACGTGTGACATTACCGATTCCTGGCTTACCTCCTGACTATGTTACCTGCCTCATCCATTGTACTGCAAACCGAGAATCCCCTTTACCAACTCCTGGCTTCCATCTGACTACTCTCTAGTGATCTGCACGGCTACTACACCCGCAGCTCCTATCCAGCTCCTATTACAACAGCATTATCAGCAACTTGGTCACAGTCCCCAAATTTTTATTTCCTTTAATAGCCCTTTCCCTCACCTCATTCACACCCTAGTTGGCCGCCTACTCTGCGAATACACATCAAGGTGGAGAAATGGGTTGGAATTACAAAAATAACCCAAAATTTACTAATTCTGCAGTTGGACTGGGAATTAGCAGAAGGACTGATGCCGATAGCACCGGCCTTGCTGTGTTTTTTTTTACTTTTTGGCTCGTGTTTCACTAGAGTTAATCTGAGAATAATGAAAGTATGAACATAATCCCGGCAGTCTACTAATATATTCTAAGCACCCAGAATCCCTGGTGTGAATTCACTGAACTCTTGTTCTAGTAGAAATATTTGACAAATATCAAAAGGCAATTACACATCGAGGATGAGAGCGGAGATAAGAGCAAGCAGCAGTGCCAGTCACTTAGAAATGCCAAGCGTTATCCAGACTGGCAGTACAGACCCGGCGCTGCATACTCTATATCTCTGGGATGGGAGCCGATATCGCTGACATTCAAATGCCACAATTGTAGTTCAGAAACAATGCTACATATACTATATACAGCAGAAGATGCCGACTTGTGTCCACGGGGTCACTCAAATATTTAGCCACAGAACATACATATTGTCTATTGGCAGCTATACTCCCAGAGCTGCATTTAGAACTCATGCTGCCCAAGGCACTCAGACTAAACACATCCCAGTAAGTGCCCGTTTGCGCTGGCTGATGCTACGATGTGTTCATTTTTGGGCGATTGTAACAATAATTGCCCAATTTTAATGAAGAACATTAACTTTGAACAATTAAAATATCATTTACCTTATAGCTCCTTGATTTTCATCAATCGTGCTGCTGCATAGTTACAGTGGCAAAACTGAGCTCATTATAGATACGGCACCAGAACCAAGCTTACTACATAAATATGGTAACAGAAGCAAACTTACTCCAGATAGGGTACTAGAACCAAATTCACGACATAGATACAATAACAAAACAAAGTTTACTGCATAGATACAGTACTAGACCCAAGTTTACCACATAGATACAGTACCAGAACCTAGTTTACTACATAAATAGAAATAACAGAAATAAATTTATTCTATAGATACAATACCAGAACCAAACTTCATGCATCAATACAATAACAGAACCAAGCTTCTTACATAGAAACAGTACCAGAACAGAGCTTACTACACAGATACGGTACCAGAACTGAGCCTACTACATAGATACAGAACCAGAACTGAGCATACTACATAGATCCAGAACCAGAACTGAGCTTACTGCATAGATACAGCACCAGAACAGAGCTTACTACATAGATACAGTACCAGAACAGAGCTCACTACATAGATCCAGAACTGAGCTTACTGCATAGATACAGAACCAGAACCAAAGTGCATTAATATGGCCATACGGAAGTGTATACCCCCACTTGGTTTCGCGAGACCACCCCTTTAAGAAAAAAAATTGGTCCGATTTTTCACGACAGCCGTTTAATACAGTCTTACTGTAATACTAATGGATTATGAAGATCTGCATCCTGAAATTTTAGGACCTATAAGACTGCCAGGGGCCCAGGGCAATCATCTGACCAGCAAGGCCCAGGGTTCCTGAGCAGGGGACCCTAGTTTTGACGTTCATATGCCCTTGTAACCGAGTTGTGATGTTGGAACAACCCCTTTGATCACATGTTAATAAAGTTTGCAGAGACAGAATTTGGTGCAAGCAGCATTAATCCATGACCCCTTCCTGTCAGCTGGTTAGAACATGTCAGCACCTCTGTAGTGGCCCAGTACAACAGGGGCCCCTCGATAACTGTATGCATGCATTTGTCTTGTCAGTGTCTTCTGTGTTGCAAGAATGGTGTGCATTGCGTAGCTGCAGCACTGAAAGAGTTAACTCTCTGGTACGTGAGCTGACTGTCTGTGTTTTGTATCTTTTTGTCTGTCACGTCACCTTGTGGAATATATGTGTTTGCAAGTTGTGGACAAGAGAGTGTTGTTCTCGGTTAGAAGCGTTCTGTTCTGGGCCGGCAGCAGAGAGGTCTTCAGGAGCTCCACACCGGCACCTTCAACGGGTGTGATGCAGAATGCAAGAGGCAGAGAGAATGACCTAACCACTGTCGGGGACTACTACCCCCCAAGAGTGAACCTGACCGTGAGTGTGGACTGGTAGAGATTAGGAGAGAGAAGATAGTGTGGTGCCTGGCCAGGACCTGCAGATAACTCTGGCTGTGGTTTCCTCTGACGTCCCGTGAGTTCTCCGGGTCACACCGCCTGTCCAGGAAACTGCTGAACTGCATTTGTTACTGAAGTTAAGTAAAACGACCGGTCATCCGTCCGTTTCCTGAGGCCGCGTCTTAAAAAGTACCCATGTGTGTGGATTTACTCCAACAACAGGAATTCCCCCACGGTTGCCGGCCGAGAGAGGGTTTACTGCACCATTTAGGAATTCCCCGCTGCAGAAGAAACGGCGGCGTCACGAGTGACTAAAGAGACTAAGGTGATCTAATATTGGGTTTCCCCGTATATTAACCTGTCCTCACCCCTTGGACGTGTCACCGGTTACCCTTCGGGTGGGAGACGGTAGAGCCACCGTGACAAGGTCCAAACTCTACCCCGCTGTCTCCTAGGCTGTGGCCCGCTCCTTGGACGCTGCTTCTCCATCTAATCTGCAGCAACTACAAGAAGCTTCCTGTCCACAGGGGCCGATATTCCTGCAGAACAATTTAATCACCGAGTGGGATCTCCGCCATGGAGAATTGCAGTTCTGAAAGACAAAGGAGTCCGACATGCTACTAAATGGGGGGCTAATATAGGGGTCACTCAGTGTAAGCATTACAAATATACATGTTTTACTGACATCATCCTATTCCTTACATGCTAAGAGAAAAAAGACCCGTCTGCTTTCTGCTTTTGTAAATCAGTGTATACCAACAGAATCAAAATTCCAGAGAATCATTATTCAGAACTCTGCATTTTGTCATCCCTCTCTTATTCTTCCTGGAAATGTATGAATACATTGACATGAAATTACCATTTCTACGTCAATAAGTTGCGACTCTACAATAACTTACATCATCACCATCAAGTGGACAGTGCCAGAGTAGTTTTATATGGGCCGATAGTCACCTGCTGGACCGCTCATACAGCGATTACGGGCGACTGTTGGCCTGTATGAACAATTAGCGCTGCTGTGTGAAAGCAGAGGACCGATTATTATTATAAGGAATGATTGTAATCATTGGGATGGCTGCTGAGCACTTTAGCCCTGACAGTCATCCCATGTAAAAGTACCCTTAAAATATGAAGGGACACTCCCTGTTGAGGTAAGGATAGCTAACACTAAAGAAGAAAGAGGATTCAAAAAGATCTAGAAAAGCTTGCACAGTGGGCGGCGACTAACAGAAGAGTATTTAACAAGGAAAAATGCAAAGTCCTACATCTGGGCAAGAAAAATGAAAAAAGTACATACAGAATGAGAGGAATTGGGCTAAGCAGCACATGTGAAAAAGACTTGGGTATACTAATAGATCACAGACTGAACATGAGTCAACAATGTGATGCAGCAGCCAAAAAGGCAAACACAATGCTGGGATGTATTAAGAGAAGCACAGAGTCTAGATCACGGGAGGTCATTATCCCCTCTACTCTTCCTTAGTCAGACCTCATCTGGAATACTGGGTCCAGTTCTGGGCACCCCACTTTATACAAGACATAGACAAACTGATGCAAGTTTAGAGAAGAGAGTTACCAAGATGGTGAGCGGTCTGCAAATCATGTCCTATGAGGAACGGTTAAAGGATCTGGGAATGTTTAGCAGAAGAGAAGGCTGAGTGGAGACCTAATAGCTGTCTACAAATATCTGAAGGGCTGTCACAGTGCAGAGGGATCAGCCCTATTCTCATCTGTACAAGGAAAGACTAGAAGCAATGGGATGAAACTGAAAGGGAGGAGACACAGATTAGATATTAGGCAGTGAGGGGGATCAATGAGTGGAACAGGTTGCCACAGGAGGTGGGGAGTTCTCCTTCAATGGAAGTGTTCAAACAAAGGCTGGACAGACATCTGTCAGGGATGATTTAGTGATCCTGCACTGTGCAGGGGGTCGGACCCGATGACCCTGGAGGTCCCTTCCAACTCTACCATTCTATGATTTTCAGGAAGAATAATAGGAACATCACAAAGTAAAATTCTAAGAAAAGAAGCTCCAGAATTGTTATATCATTGCAAATACAAGACGTCATCCACTGGGTAAATACCATAATGCTGCGGCTCACCGGCAGATGACTGGAGTAACATTTATCGGCATGCGGGGAGGTTCGTGGACTCCTCGCCAGCTGGGCAGAAGCCGTCTTCCAGAGAAAAGCACTGAAGATCATGAACCGTCTGGCTTCTCCCCGGCAGGTCGTTTGTCCTCATTATGAATTACCCAACACAACACATATGGAGAATCTGCAAATGTCTCTTCCTGCACGAACCAGGAGACGTGACCGGCGGACAGCGAGCGCTCTGCCACAAGAACGTAAATACGCACTGCATAGAGCGCATTGATTTCAATGGTGTCCATTCACAGCTGCTTATTTTTTACGTGATTTTCGGAATCGCTGCGGAAATTCCTCAGCGCTTACAGAACAAGACGAGAAAATGAGAAGTTTGAACAACGATGCGAATTCCAAATCCTCGGCGCGCCTATTTATATTGCAGAAACTGTGCGAAAAAGCAGCTGATTCCCGACACGGAGAACAAGTGTGAAGCAACTGCTGATTGGCTGCGGATTTTGTTGCTGATTCTGATGCAGAATCTAAAGGGTGAAATCTGTTTGAGATCTGCACCAAAATGCAGAAGACCAGCTGCGTGTGAACGGACTGTAAGCACGCTGTCCAGAAGAGCTTGTAATCTACTACTCCCTAAGAAACCAGCAGTAGGACGACTCCCAGAGAAGCTTCTATGGTGCCATTGGTTATCGAAGACTTGTTGTGCTTCATCGTCTTCCACTAATGTATCATCTATCAGACTCTTCCAAGGAGCAGAAGCTCCGCTGATCACATGATAAGGAGCTCGTACTTACTTGTCTCCAGACTTGCTATCCAGGCTGAGGGATCCCATAAGGTTCACATGACAGACGCGCCGCCCGGATCCGCCGCAGTCATAACTTGATCCATTCACGGCGCAGCAACAAATTTGCGAATAAGTCCGAAAAAAAGGGAAAATATTTTAGTAGTTGTATGGGAATCGTGGAGCCCCTCGGCTTCACGGTGACACTTCCTGCCTCCCCCTCCCTCCGCGCTCCTGTTATTATACAACAGTGTGAGGATGTTTGAAGAGGCCTTAGAAGTTCTGCAACTTAAGGGAAAACACATGCAGGATTTCCTGCCGCTCCGTCCCCATTAAAGCTGCAAAGAGTTGTGGATATCAATAGGATAGAGACGGCGACTGTCCACCCCGATCAGCAGTCCTGAGGGCGGCGGCCGGCGCCTCTGCTGAGAAATGCAGATCTCTTAAGTAAAGTTTATATCATTCCTTCAATAATCCGGCTCTGAAGACACAAAACTGGTTGGTCTTTTTGTATCGATTCCGTCACAAATGAGCAAAAATCATTCTCTTTAAGGGAATGTACCTATATTTGTTAACTCATTAAACCCAATAGTGATACTTTTTCCATTTTTCTAATCTGTTTTTACTTTCTGATTGTAACTATTTTTATTGTTACTCTTATCTGTCCATGACTCTGGGGGCGGCCATCTCGCCTGAGCTGCAGTTAACAGTGTTTAGAGAAATGCTTTACAGCAGTCTCATGAGCCATAGACACAATGGACAGGAGAGAACCCATTGACTTTTACGGGAGAGTGTTGTGGGCATGCTCTGTAATCTGTGCAGGGAGTGGAGGAGGTGAGCTGTGACATCACCTATTGGGAATGGTGGCTCTCTATATAGGTGTCTCCTCTCAGTGTAATCCTGTCTGTGATGATAATGAGATGACGGCTGAGAAGTTTTCTCTACAGAACAGGAAGTGTCAGAGTATGATTAGGCTTAGTTGTCAGTGTTCAGAGAGGGGGAGGAGGTAAGCTGTGACATCACCTACTGTGAGTGGTGGATCCTGTGTTATCTATATATATGTATCTCCTCTCAGTGTAATCCTGTCTGTACAGGGAGGGGAGGAGGTGAGCTGTAACTATTATGAATGGTGGATCCTGTGTTATCTATATATAGGTGTCACCTCTCAGTGTAATTCTATCTGTACAAGGAGGGGAGGAGGTGAGCTGTAACTATTATGAATGGTGGATCCTGTGTTATCTATATATAGGTGTCACCTCTCAGTGTAATCCTGCCTGTGATGATAATGAGATGATGGCTGTGAAGTGTTCTCTACAGGACAGGAAGTGTCAGACTATTATCAGGCTTAGTGGTCAGTGTGCAAGGAGGGGAGGAGGTGAGCTGTGACATCACCTATTGTGAATGGTGGATACTGTTTTATTTACACTGAACGCTCACTGCATTTGGAACACCTACTCAGTAACGGGTTGGTTCAACTTTTTGGGCGATCATGGCCTTCAACCGCCGGGGAACATATTCCACAGGTGGCAAACTTCCTCCATATTCAACCTGACCCTTGCCCTCTGCAGTAGCTTGTCAGTCAGTGCATATTTTTGTCATGATCGAGGAAAAACATCCAGTGAAAGGAGGTCCTGTGAATGGAAACAATTAGTCGCTGAAAGGGGTCAGAGGAGGATGTCAAGAATCATCCTAACTAACGGGTGCTGCACAGTCTGAAGCAGAGGAATGCATTGCTGGTGCGTCGACTAAGCACTCGCTCATAGTACGCAGCGCTCAAAACCCATTGATTTAGGCGTTTTTGCCGAAGGATTACCGGGCAACAATACATTTTTTCATCCAGACGCCGCAGTCGGCTGTGTGAATAGACGAGAAAACGTTAAATAAGATTGGGACTCGATCGCGGCTTTTCTTCATTCACGCATGCGGGCGACCGTAAAGATGCATACGCTCATGTGAATGAGCCCTAAAGCTGGACTATGATTTACTTTGCATCCTAAATAATTCTGTAATCAGCCTTTTTTTAACACTTTGTTACCCGCCAGCATTTCTTCATGCTCCTTTCTGTTCATCGACTCCATAGAGGAGGGAGGCGCTGGAGATGAGAGATGACATTCCCCGCAGTGTCCGTCCTCAGTGATTGAATTACTTGTAAGATCCCTCAGTGGTGCAATTGGCCGTGAGGGAAACATGACAGAAGCAGCGTGCGGCCGCAGCGAGCTGGCGACACGGGGTTTGCTCTTTGATGACGTGATTACTATTCCCATCCAGGCAGGGAAAAATATCCATTCATTACGCATCTCATTGAAGGATTTCATACTGAAGTGCTTGGAGGGGGCTGTCATAGCTAAATCATAGGACACGTCAGCTGATGGCAGCGGGAGGACAGTGCTGGACGGGGAAATTAGTCCAGAAAGGGCCAGCATATCTTTATTAACCCCCAACAGGCACAATAAAATGAGAAAAAAGTCACAAAAATGTCTTTTTTATTGTAGATATGGATAATTTGGGTCCCTTTGCTGCATATTAACTCACTAACAATGCAGCCAATTTTGATCTTGAGTAGAGGTGAGCAAGCTTTTCAAAATTTTCGGATTGGCCGGTTTGAAAAATTATTTGAAAAAATTCTATTAGTTCGAACTGAACTGGAAGTTCCAAAAAAAACCTCTAAAATTAATATTGAACAATGTCTAGGAGTCATGAAACGATGGCGGTGATGGACCTTCCATTGGGTGTGGCTCAGTAATTAACATTGTTGCCTAGCAGCCTTGGGGTTCCAGGTTCAAATATGAGCAAGAACAACATCTGCATGGAGTTTATATGTTCTCTTTGTGTTTCTTGTTCTTCTCTCCCCATGGAGAAGGTAGAGGAAGCATGTTGGCTCCGTGGTTAGCACTGTAGCCTTCCAACACTGCGGTCCTAGGTTCAATCTGACCAAGGACAACATCTGGATTGAGTTTTACACAATCCATGCAGATGTTGTTCTTTGTCAAATTTGAACCTAGCACCCCACCCCAACAGTGCTAACCACTGAGCCACATCCATAGTAAGGACACTGCTACCACCACCACCACCTCAAGGTTCTCAGACAGTGGTCAATACTAGTTTTAGAGGTTTTATGAACCTCCGGTTCAGCGGAAATGAACCGCCTGAGGTGTGGGTGCCCATCGAATCAAACTTTTAGCAAAGTTTGACCCGAAATAGATTTCCACTAGTTCTGTTCACTCAACACTAGTCTTAAGGATTACCAGTAAGGCTCTATTCACATCAGTTCCTTTAAGACTCTCTGAAGCAGATGTGGCATGAAATCCAGGATGAAGTAGCCAGCATGTCAATTTTTCTGGGACTTTTCACCGCAAAATGTATTTCTTTTTGGTGCATATGAGGAAATCTGTAACTAAATCAGCATCTAAAATATGCAGATTTTGCCGTCGATCTTTCTGCAAAATCCAATGCGAATCCACGTCATTTTACTCATCCAATGTACTCTACTGGAAGTAGTCTTGTTGCGCAGGGAGGTGTTGCTGTTGATTGCAAGCAGCTCTCCTTACACTTACAACAGTATTTTTTCCTCCTGCCCGAGCACAGCCTGGAATAATCAGTAGCAGGGATAAAGAAGTTGTTTCATCATCCGATGCAGAAGATGAATGACTGTCCATGTAGATGGACATCTCAGGTCTGCCATATCAGGAGCCGCTTTCTGTTCAGGCTCAGGGATGGGGACCTCTAGGATATGTATATAAGAATTTAGGAATGGACCGAGGCTCAAGCTGGGGTTTGTCCCTGTCTTCTGTAGGGGACCGAGCTGGTGCATCAGTCCGGGTCTTTTCAGGAAGTAGGAGGCTTACATTAGTTTGTGATGAGGACTGGGTTGGAAAAGGAGACATGCTGCTCTTTAACTCATATGTGGGGATCAAGGGGAACAGGCTTTTGTGGGTAGGTTTTGGTCCCGCCTGGACCGGGCTCAGTCAAGATCTGAACTCCTAGTAATAGACTTATGGCTTAGCTGCCCACCTTAGTCTTCTGGAAATCTTTTATAGGAAAACTTGCTGGACATCTTACTGCTTGCTGAGAAGAACCTATTAATGAAGTACAACGGCGCAAGGAAGAAACAGGAAAAGTCGGACTATAAACGATGTGAAAACATGTGAACAAGGGAGATAAAGTTCAACTATGATTAAAGTACTTATTTCCCATACAACAGGCAGACACTCCAAAAGAAAACTGGCAACTTTGGATCCCTTGCAGCAGGTGATGTAGGCAATGATAACATGCAGCCCTGGACCAAGCATGACTCAGCCGCATAATGGGATATTAAATAGTGAGGCCTACCGACTTCACCTAAATACTCATAGAGCTGAGGCTGGAGAGTCTGGTAGAGAAACAGGTAACGATAACGCCCATGGGGCTTCACTAAAGCAGTCCATCCAAATCCTGCCCGTAGACGTTTATATCTCCGTAGCACCTGGAGCTTCTTCAGACACCGAACCGTCCTGCTCACACACCTCGCTGATCTGTCCTGGTCCGAGATTGCTGGCTAAGAGCCTGGTACTTCCCAAACCTTCCTGCTCTTAAATATAGAGGCGACATTAGATATACTGAACAAACCAAACAAGGTACAACCCTCATGAACCCCCTTACAAGAACATGGGTCATCTTCTTAAGACAACCCCTTTAACTTACAACGACCATCCATGAGCTTTCCCACCTCAATCCTATAACTAACGTTAAATCTCTATTCTGTTCGCAAGAAATCTGACACACGCTCACATTCAGAGGACTATCACTGAATTGGTTACGGTCGGGTTCCCATAAGTCCGACAACCAGGTGCTTCCTCCCTCTGGTAGAGATCTAGCTAGGTTTTTCTGCATTCGGAACAAAAATTCAGTTTGGTGCCTTCCCCCCTTTGTGGCCCTCAGTAGCAGGGCAGTAACTGTGTTCCCCCAGTAGTGATAGTTCTCCCCATGTAAATCTCCGGAGCTAATGCTCTTCATGTGGCTATCAGTAATAATAATGCTCTCCATGTGGTCCCCAGTAGCAATCATGCTCCACATGTAGCCCCCAAGTAGTAATAATGCTCCCCATGTAGTCCCCAGTAGCAATAATGCTCCTCATGTGGTCTCCAGTAACAATTTTTCTCCCCATGCTGCCCCCAATAGCAATAATAATCCCAATGTGGCCCTCACTAGTAATATAGTTCACCTTGTGGCCCAAAGTAGTAATAGTTTTCCCTATGTAGTCCCCAGTAGTAACTGTGCTCCACTTGTGCTCCCTTTGTTATCCCCAGTAATAATAGTTCTCACAATGCAGTCACCAGTAGCTATAATGATCCTTATGTGCCCCCCAGTAGTAATAATGAACCCCTTGTGGCCCCCAATGGCAATAGTTGTACCCATGTGGTTCATAGTAGCAATAATATTCCCCATGTGGTCCCTAGTAATAATAGTGCACCCCGTGTGGCCTCCAAGTAGTAATAGTGCTCCCTATGTAATCCTCAGTAGCAATAATACTCCTTATGTAGTCCCCAGTAGTAATAATGCTTCCCATGAGGTCTCCAGCAAAAATAGTGTTCCCCATCTTATACTCAGTAACAAGAATACTCCCAATGTGGCCCGAATTAAGAATAATCCTTTCCTTGTGGCCCCTAGAGTAATAGTCCTCCCTTCCTCAGTAACAACATGGCCCCCCATGCGACTCCCTGTAAAAATAGTGCTCTCCATGTGGCCTCCTGTAGTAATAGTGCTTTTCTTATGGCCCCAGTATTAAGCGTTCTCCCCATGTGCTCCCTAAGAAGTAATAGTGCTCCCCATGTGTCCCCCAAGTAGTGATAGTGCTCTCTATGTGTCCCCCAAGTAGTGATAGTGCTCCCATGTGGCCCCCAAGTAGTGATAGTGCTCTCTATGTGTCCCCCAAGTAGTGATAGTGCTCCCATGTGGCCCCCAAGCAGTGATAGTGCTCCCCATGTGGCCCCCAAGTAGTGATAGTGCTCCCCATGTGGCCCCAAAGTAGTGATAGTGCTCTCTATGTGTCCCCCAAGTAGTGCTAGTGCTCCCCATGTGACCCCAGTAGTAATAAAACTCTCCATGTGGCTCCCAATTAATAATAGTTCCACAGTACTAAGGCTCCTTGTCACACTCCAGCTCTCTCTGCCCGCACTGTGAATTATATTAGTGATGCTCCTAGTCCCTCTCATCACACCACGGGGTCGGCACTGGGTGCATCTTGCATCCTCTTCACTCTTCTTTCTCGGTGCTCTGTTCACTGGTTCCTTCTGCTCTGATACAGCAGAAGAGGACGGTAGATACACTCAGTACCCAGAGTAGCCATGAAACACCCCAGGATCTGTGTGAGAGAATCATTAATGTAATTCACAGTGCGGCAGACAGTAATGGGGGCGAGAAGAGGTGGGCTGAGTGTAGTAAGGTGCATCTGCCCCCACCCGGCATCTGTCAGGGGGCTGCTACTTCCGGAGGTTCTGTGTGTCTTTATCGTGGTTCGCAGCTATCACCTAACTTATAACTTAGTCGGACCTCCCCACCCTTCATCCTAATTGCACCCAGGGCACATGCCCCCCACCTCCTAGCTATTCCCCAAGTCTCCAGCATGGTTAGAGAAAAACTGATGCCACAACTGATCCCACAGTTTTTCTTTATGGAATTGCTCATAGTGTCCGATGTGCGCCATCAGTTGTATGAGTTTTGATCCTCAATATCTCCCTGAGTCAGACTGAAAAATGTTGCATGCCATGGATGCTGGAGCGGTACACACAAGTGTCATCAGTCGTGTCTATCTCAGGCATAAAACCACTGGCCAAATGCAACTCCCACGGCATGTGCGCCAATCCTAAGGACACGTGAATATATCGAGCCCACAAGATTTCCCAGACGCAGAAGAAACAGAAACAAAGAAACATCCATCATCTTTCGGAGGGCAGAGAAGGGTCCGTCTTCTTGAAGCCCCCTCATCAGTTAAGATGTCCTTTCCTTTGGACATTTGGTTTATCTTAGCTAAATCTGCATTCTAATGGAGGAGACGAGTCGTTTCCGCATCCCTCTGCTGCCGCTTATCTCAGAGGAAATGATGGAATCGGACAGCAAAAAACCAACACGTCAAATCTATTTTTCCCACAACATTAGCTGTCAGACGAGAGTCCAGAAAACTCCCTAAGAAGTCAGATAGTTGGTGGATCCGGACAAGAACAAGGGGATCTGCCAACGAAGAACTAATGTGTATGGACGGCTGGAGATAAACACCTTCCATTTGGAAGATTAAAGGCGCCCGTCCTCCGTACTGCATCTACCCTCACTTACGTCTGATAGAGATAGGCTCATTGTTCTGAAGGACCAGACAGATCCAGATAACTTTTAAGTGCTTCGCTTCTTGCCTTAACTCCTTCATGACGGGAGATTTTTCACTTTTTTGCATTTGCTTTTTCGCCTCTAATTTCCAAAAGCCATAGTTTTTTCATTTTTCCGTCGTCATAGCGGTATGAGGACTTTTTTGGGGAGGAGGGAGGGGGACAAGTTGTTTATGGTAATAGTATCATTTATTGTACCATAAGAGGCACTGAAAATACCATTTAAATGGTCGTGGTTGGAGCAGGCTCTGATGGCGGCTGTCCGCCCTCCCCACTCACCCCCCGCGACTGCATCACATTTATTTCCAATATGCCGTTACGAAGAGGTTACATTGAAGTTACCCAATGAGTATCATTTGTTTGTATTTTTATTCTGAGTAGGTTCAAAGTTCTGCCGTGATACATTTCTTAATATATCATTATAGCTTCCACCACTAGAGGGAGCTAATTAAAGGAGTCCAGTTAGAAGTAACTTTTCAAAGTCAGCGTAAAAAAGGTTAAAACATTTGAATAACAAGGACTTACCCATCCTTAGCCCCAGCAGTCCAGCGCTGCAGCCCCACAATTCCTCTGAACTCTGTAGACAGTGGTAAAGGCTGCCGGCCAATCAGAGGCTGCAGCTTCAGGCTTCCGAACTCCTGGCACCATGGCGCCCAGGATGTGAGTGCTGATACCAGGAGAATGGGCGGGTTTGCTGCAGCCTCTGATTGGCCGGCAGTGGTCACCTGTCTTCCACTGTCAATGGAGGAATCACAGGGCTGCACAATGGATCACCGGGGCTGAGAACGGGTAAGTACCCTTTGTTTTATTTATTTTGCAACCTTTTTAATAATTATTCAGTAACCCCTTAGTGACCGGCCTATTTTGGTCTTAACGACGCAACAATTTTTTTGGGGGGGGGGGGTTTCATCTCCACTTTTCAATATCCATAACTTTTTTATTTTTCTGTCGACACGGCTGGACGAGGGCTCGTTTGTTGCCTGACAGGCTGTAGTTTGTATTGTTACCATTTTGGGGAGCATATGTCTTTTTTTGATAACTTCTATTACGGTTTTTCGGGAGACAAAATGAAAAAAGCATTGTGTCTCTGTTTTTACAACCTTTGCTGTGTAAAACAAAAAGTGTGTTCAATTTATAGTGCAGGTTGTTACAGATGCGGCATTACCAAACATGTCAGTGTGTAATTTACTTTTTTTTTTGTTTTAAACTAAGAGAGTAAAGCGCACAAAATGTTTTTTGTTTTTAACTACTTTTTATTCCTTTTTTTAAAAACACTTTTACTTATTTTTTCTTTACATTTTTATGTCCCTTTAGGGGACTTGAACCTGCGATCGTATGATTACTATGATAATACATTGTAGCTTCTAAGCCCCTACCATCCATAGGCTGTAGGTTTATGTCCATTTGTGTGAATCCCTTCCCAGCCAGGATGTAAGAGGGTGTCATTTTATAAATGGGCATTTCTGTGCACTGTTCTTTTAAATATTACTTTGTTGTAATATCTGGTTTAAGACTCCGCCCCCGAGTGCTGGTAAGGGCAACCCATACCAGGCGCAACGCGCCAAATAATCCCTGTCACCCTGGTAGCCAGGGTGTGGTATATATTGGAGAGCGGTGTCTGCCCCCTGGCAGAATAAGACAGGTTAGTGAAAGTAAAAGTAGCCTGTGCCTAAGGCATAGAGCTAGAGAAGCGCGGATGAGCTACTAATCATACCTCCATCACTCAGGGAGAAGGTAAGCTCAGCATAAAGTGAATAAGCTGGTTGATTGGACAACTGGTTGCATGTGAGCTCCGTTCCTTCCCGCAGTAGTGGGATCGAGGCTGGAGGCCGGAATGAGAACCGGTTGGTAGTTGGATCGAGTCTGGAGATGGGAATGAGAACCGATTGGTGATAGCGGGAGACAAAGGGGTGCCTGAGAGGCCGATTCTGAGAAGCCAGGCTGATGACAGGGACACTAGCTTTCCCCTGGAGTCAACTGATCCTGATCCTGTTGAGAGGGGATAGTGCCCCACGCCAGCTCCCTCTAGTGGTGGCTGCAGGTAGACAAAAAGTTATCTTTGAAGTCTCGGTCTATGCAGGGAACTTGATGCTCCATAGTAGAAAAGAGGAGTTCCAAATATACATTAAGACATTAATCAGCACAGGATTTGGGACCTAAAAAGTACCTTGGTGGTCGGAGGTTCCGGTTCACTTTAAATCCTGACGCTCCAGATTGTAGAGATTTACATTCCGGAAGAAGGTTTACGAACAGATGGAAATGGAATGATTTAATGTTCAGCAGATTGCCGCTTCTTCTCCGTGCCGCGGTCCTGTTATTATTTACACGGAGGTATTAGAGTGCGACTCCGTACGTGCGAAGAAACCGCTGGAAGTTAATAATCTGACTTTGTGGAAAGTTTAGTAAGACAAGCGCCTTGTTTCAGTGTGTCTAGTAACGACCGGAGTGATTGTCATGCTGCCTGTCACAGCAATAAAGGATTTAAACAGATTAGGCTGCATGACAAGTTACTCGTGACGGCGCGCCAAAGGGGGCATTTTCTTATTTTTTTTCACTTGAGCAGCAGATGCAAGATACTGACTTCTGCAGACAAGTAAAGCAACTGCAAGCGAATCAACATGTAATTTGTGCCAACTCGTACCCGACTCCTGTCATGGCAAACTATAGGAATAATACAGAGTGGTGAAGCAGAAGAAAAAAAATGTAGGGTGAGGCAAAAGTCTGGACACACCCGTTTAACTGGTGTCATAATGAGAAAATTGACTTATGATATGTTAAAGTATTAATTGGGAGGGAGGCTGCATTTTTTGGTAGACATGTTTTTGGTGGCCATTTTGAAATCCACCATATTGAATTTAGCTCAAGTTCTTAAAATTGGAAAGGGGGTCATGTGATATATCAGTCGTGGCTAGAATTTATCCAGAAATGCACTGAAAGTGTCAGTTTTGACCCATCTAGATTTGTTTAGGAGTTAAATGAGGGCAAATGTTGCAAAGTGCTTTACATGACATGTTCACCTCCAGCCCAGCATTCAGGGAGGCGTTGTGCATGGTGGCACAATCCTTTTGAATATTATTTACTCTATTAGTTCTCATGCAGAAGGAATGAACAGAACAGCAGCGGGCACCATAATAGAAGACTGTTAATAAAATAATTCCCATTCTGTTTTGCTACATCTAACAAGGTAAATGAATATTTAAAAGGGTTTTACCAAGATTACAAGTTCTTCCCCTGTGGATATCCTGTGGATAGGGAATAACTTCCTGATCAGTGGGGAGGGCATTGCTGAGACCCCCGCTAATCTCGAGAATGGGACTCCCGTGTCCGGCTCTGCTTGTCACTGCGGAATCGCTTCTCACTCTGCAGTGATGGATCTGAATGTATCGCTGGACGAACATGCGCGGTTGAAGAATCATTCATTTCAATGGGGCTGACGGTCATACCGGTGCCCAGCTATCTCCGCAGTCTCATTAAAAGCGAATGCAGCACCAGCGCACTTATGCAATTAGCACTCCATTCAGTCTCCTCCTCACTGCAGGGTGCAGTAACCCTGCAATGAGGAGGGCGAGGGATACGGGATTCCTGTTCTAAAGATTGGTGGGGGTTTCAGCAGTGAAACCCAGTGATGAGCAAGTTTTCCCCTATCAATAGTTGATAACTTGAAGAAAAACATCAATTTTTTAATTTAAAAAAACACAAGAATTAAATGTGCTGCCCCTTTCATGAAAGCCATATGGCTAGGGCTCCACATTAATTGCTGAACCACTCACCATAATCTTTGAAAATTCCTGGAGAACAGAAGACCCAGAAGATTGTAAGAGGGCAAATGTTCCTATCTTCAAAAAAGAGCAGAAGGTGAAGGCAGGAAACTACAGACCTGTTAGCCTGACTTCTATACCAGGAAAGATCTTTGAACAAATTATTAAATAGCACGTATGCAAGTACTTGGATGAAAATGGAGTAATTAACCAGAGCCAGCATGGGTCTGTAACAAACAAGTCATGCCAGACGAATCTAATTTCCTTCTATGACAGAATCACTGACTGGGTTGGTCAGGGAAATGCAGTGGATATAGTATATCTTGACCTTAGTAAAGCATTTGACAAAGTATCTCATACCATAATTATTGCAAAAATTACCAAATATGGGATTGACAAGGCAACGGTTAGGTGGATTCACAACTGGCTGCGTGATCGTACTCAAAGAGGGGTCATAAATGGCTGCACATACAAGTGTAAGAATGTATCAAGTGGGGACCACAAGGCTCGGTCCTAGGCCCAGTGTTGTTCAACATTTTTATAAATAGTCTGGAGGAGGGAATTGATGGGAAACTGATCAAATTCACCGACGGTACAAAGCTAGGAGGGATAGCTAACCCTAGGGAAGAGAGAGAGTGGATTCAAAAAGATCTAGAAAAGCTTGCACAGTGGGCGGCGACCAGCAGAATGGTAGTTAACAAGAAGAAATGCAAAGTCCTACATCTGGGCAAGAAAATGAAAAAAGCAAATACAGAATGGGAGGAATTGGGCTAAGCAGCACATGTGAAAAAGATATATGTATACTAATAGATAACATACTGAACATGAGTCAACAATGTGATGCAGCAGCCATTCTAGTGGTACTGAGCCTTAAGAGAGACTGCATTGCAAGAAGAGAGAGCTGCCAAAGGAGTGAGGAGTTGGCTTAGGGAGCCATGTGAGACGTGTCCTGGAGAATCTGTGCTTGTTAGAGAGGTACAGTGGCACAAGAAATAATGTAGCTGGAAGCGCAGCTCTTTAATGCACCAGAAGCAACTCTACAGGAACTACAGCTAGAGAGACTGTTACAAAGGACTGACAAAACCCCAAGAGATGTTCAAAGATGTGTTACCTGCATTATGGTACCAAACATGCTGGAGATATGTAAGTGAGGTAGAACCTCGGAAAAAGGCCCAACGTGTGCAGACGGGTAATGATTTAAAGGCAGATCTGCCAGTTAAAATGCACGAGCTCGAGTCGATACCAGAGGAACACATATTCATCCGCCAGTTGCAGATATATTGTTGCACAACCACGTGTGAAGAGTGTTGCTGACCTTTGTGACTTGTAACAGATTGTTACCATCCCCCACTCACGGTAGAGTTAAACATATCAGTCAGGTTGTCTAAAGTTTCTGAATAACCGCATATTACTTATCTATGACCAGAAACTTCTATGTCGACTTTATCTCCAAGTTTATATATTTTTGGTAAGCCGGGTGTCGGCATCGCACCGATTCCTGTTTCGCCTTCCTTACCGCGACAATTAGCTGAATTGAATCTTAATTGCACAATATAAGAGACTAATAAGTAAACATAAACAGCCAGAATCCTCCACCTCCGCTCCGCCGTCCTATGCAGGATATATAGAGTCTCCCCATAAGGAACACTCCGACCCCATACATTATGTATCACACAATAATGATGTCGGTGGAGACATTAACATAATTTAGTGCGGCATAAAATAACGGAGCTCTCGGCTGCTGGTCCGTAAATCTGGGGATGGCAGGTCTTGTTTAGATCTATCAGCCCATCCCGGCAAATAGCAGAACATTCACCGTGCACATTGCCAAAGAGAAAGCCTGTAAAATAGATGTATGTAGTGTAGCTTCATGTGTGCCGAGGCAGAGAATCGGTTGGGAGTCTGACTGCTGCCCCCCCGCCAATCCCAAAGGTTGCCATCTGAATGGAGCGGTGGTCGTGAATCCATGCTGCCACTCCATTCATTTCAATAGGAGGTTCAGAGATTCATAAGCATCACCCATATATCTAGAATGAACACCTTACTAAGTAGTAAATAGAAGCTTACAAATCTGAGCTATTAGATATCAAGTGCAATCTTCAAAACCCCAGTAGATCCAGAAGAAGCCACTCCCCCTCACTGAAAAGGTCAACTGGAAATGATGCAATGTAATCCAGCCTTAGGGCGCCCACCCACTGGCGTTTGCGATTTTCGTGCGTGAAAAACGCAGCGTTTTCGGCGCGTTTTTGCAGCATTTTCCGTGCGTTTTTCGCGGCATTTTCGCGCCTTTTCCATTAATTTCCATTGACATTCATGGGTGCATTAGGAGAAAAATAAGGACACATATGCAACTGACAGTTCCTATGTTAAAAATCGCAACGCAACGCAAAAAAACCGCCAGTGGACAGGAGTACATTCAATTCTAATTGCTCTTGAGAAAAAACGCAAAACGCAAAGAAAAAAAAATCGCCAGTGGGTGGGCGCCCTTAAACTCTGATGTCAGAGGTTGTTCTGCACATGTATGCTACAGTATACAGGGCAGCGCTCTGATGTCATCACAGTATACAGAACAGTGCTCTGATGTCATCACAGTATACAGGGCAGCGCTCTGATGTCATCACAGTATACAGAACAGTGCTCTGATGTCATCACAGTATACAGAACAGTGCTCCAATGTCAAAGGGTTCTTCTGCATATCTTTGTTACCGTATACAGGGCAGCGCTCTGATGTCATTACAGTATACAGGACAGCGCTCTGATGTCATTACAGTATACATGATAGCGCTATGATATCATCACAGTATACAGGACAGCACTCTGATGTCATCACAGTATACATGACAGCGCTCTGATGTCATTACAGTATACATGATAGAGCTATGATATCATCACAGTATACAGGACAGCGCTCTGATGTCAGCGGTTGCTCTGCATATATATGTTCCAGTATACAGGACAGCGCTCCAATATCATGGGCTGTCCTACATACATATGTTGACGAGGGCTGATGGATTGGAAAGGGTTAAGACCGTGTATTCTAAGCTTGCACTGTCTAACATTTAAACAGTATTAGTGAATAAGCCCCATTGCTCTTTGCTCAGCCGCCTACTTCCCCCAAGATCCTGATCCAGCCCTGGAGAGAGATGTCTTGCATAACTCTCCTCCATCCATCATTTAATCATGACCTATATGAAGCATGTCCCAGATAAGCGTCCCGTCCAATAAAGCAATCCCAGTAATAAGGACAACAACAAGCGTTGCTTTAGGATGGATTGCGCTAGCAGAATAATGACTCGGCGTCTCGGAGCGGCGGCGCGTTCGCTGCCTGCACCCCAGGCTCTAGTAAGTTTCTATTCCCTTAGGACAGAAGTGTAGAAGAGAAGGCGGATTCCATTAATATTCCGCAGTTTTACCGTATTGCGCCGGATGATTTAGTTAGTACATGGCGTGCTGAGCGTCCCCTCTCCACGGGGCCGCGGCTCGTCTGTTTACGTGATCCTATAACAATATATCAGAATTATCCTTCGGCGGGCGCTCTCCATATTTAAATCAAGCCGCCGTCTCCAACTCCGTCTTATTTAATTCCTCCATCCTAAAAGGGATGTTCTTAGAAAACAGCAGAACTAAAGCGACATAACTAAAGGCAATTAAGTTTTCATGTGCATTAGAGGTAAATTATTGCGCGTCTTGAAAGCTTCGCGTCCTTTTCTATCAGAATTCCTTTATCCTTTAAAATGTCAGATATTGTCGCCGCGGGGAGATTACATTACCGGCCGCTGCATAAATCGGACTTATTAATTCCTATTATATAAAGCAGTATGAAGCCGTCCGTCACTTAGGAAACCACAGAACACCTTAGATTTCAAGGCTCTTACTTCCTCCGCCGCGGTTACCGCCATGACACCGATAAGGCTGAGATTATTCTGCAAGCATGGTGTCTGAGAGCCACATGTGGCCCCACAACTTGAAGGTCAGTCCAGGCAACCACGGACTTTCCAGAGATCTGCCATGGAAGATACAGACATTTTTTTCTATGATACAAATGTAGCAATTGTTAACCCCTTCAGGACTCGGCCTATTTTGGCCATAAAGATGCAACAATTTTTTTGTGGATTTTCACCTCAACTTTTCAAAAGCCATAACTTTTTTTACTTTTCCCTCTACAGGGCCGAATAAGGGCTTTTTTATTTTGCATGGCGAGCTGTAGTAGTTATTAGGTAACATTTTTGGGCACATTTATTGTATTGCAAAAATACCAAAATTCTATCATTTTTTAAGATTCTTTCACTTTTTTGCACAATAAAACCCCTTTCTGTGAAAACGTTGCCGCATTCAAAGTCCCAAACGTTTTTTATTTTTCCATGGACGGAGCTCTGCGGCTTGTGTTTTGCGGGACGCGCTGTAGTGTTCATTGATCTTTTTTATTGCATTTTTTGGGAGGTGAAGTAAAGAAAAAAATATTGGCTCCCTTTTTTTGATTTTTATCAATTCATTGTACGGGTCATTACAGACGGGCCGATATCAAACATGTGGGTTTTCATTTTTTGTTGAGGCAATGATACTGCGTCACCAACTTACCAGAGCAGTGGAGAGCGGCTCCTGCTACACTCACAGGCAGGGGCCACATTAAAGCACCATAGAGGAATGTGCAGCATGATCGGGAGGGGGGGGGGGGCTAGCAGGGGGGCATCTTATCCAAACTCACTCCCCTGCGCCCTGCATTCAGCAGCGTACAGGAGAGTGGCAGCTGCCTCACCAACCTGCGGCTGGACGCTCCTGCTGCATTCAGTGTCCAAATCAGAGCACTAATCTGGTGTACAGCATGATGCGAGTGTCCCGATCCGGGCGGAGGATGCTTCTTTCCAGCATCTGTGCTTCAGCGGTTCCGTGACCATGAATATTTATATACAGATTGCAGTTGTTGTCCTGGGACAAGAACTCTGCCCTTAATTAGATGCATCTTCTGTTGCAGTCACCATCATGGAACGGGCTATCTACTTGTATTTTATATGTTCTGGTAACGTCTTGCCTCCCTGATGAAGACACTGGTCAATGCAACGTGGGGGTCTGGCTCCTAAAACCCATGGAGAGGGGCGTTAAAATAATCCTATGGTCCTAGGACAACATTCTGGTCAGGGACCAGAGAGAGGAGTAATGTTTCCTGCCGTTGGTCTTCTGTGCCACTGTCACCCCAGTCCACCAGTTCTGCACCCAGTTATCGGTCATCAAAGATGGCCGTACAATTGTCTGACTACCTACCTAATTCATACAGTACATTGGTATGTCAGACTACCGATGCACTTCATCTTTTCTCTGTTTGATCAGAATTGCATATGTGATCAGCACTGGCCAAGTAGAGAGCAGTGAACAGGGCCATGGTGCACCCATGAAGCCTTCCCCTGCTCACCTGTTGCGGTTGAGTGTCGTTGTTCACATGCTACATGCCAGTGTCTATGCCATCTGCCTGCTCTGTCCTTCTGTCTGGACCTCGTTGGTTCTACTGTGCCCCCAATCCTGACCATTGCTACTTCTCTGGATAGGCACCTGTTTACACCATCAGGTACCGCGCATCTGCAGCCATACCCCTGAGATGGGTTGAGGACCCAACAATGAAGACTAAATCCCACTTGGAGGGTGTCAAGGGTGTAAACTGGGTTCCCCAAATGCTGCCTTCTGAGACAGCCCCAAGTCAAACCAGAGTGGCCCGGTGAATCCACATCTGAAATATCTGACACTCAGTGTGCGTTAGGTAGATAGAAGATTGTGGTAGCCATCTTGGATGACTGAAAACAGGGCCAAGAACTGGCAGATCGATGGAAGAACAGCATAGAAGACCAAGAAAATATAACTCTGCTCTTCAGTCCCGAAACAAAATTTTGTCCCTAGACCAGAAGCTGTTGGTGCCCAATGAAGACAGTAGGAGACCGCAGTCATGCAGAGTCTGGCGGAGCAAGAACCATTTATTACAATGGTCTTCCTCCATTCTGCCGATAGTTGGGGGTTTTGAGCAAAGAACCCCCTTTTTATGATGTCCATATGTTCTAATACCGCATAGGAACAAGGGTTGTCTGTGGAACGACATGGTCCCCCAATGACTCCCATAGGGATCAGATTTACATTTTTGCTTATCTAATCCTTTATTTCAGTTGGACGTATTTATTACATCTACGGCCAGATAAAGAGGTTGTCTGGTTTAGACAACTATGGTCATGCACCCTATTTGTTAATACAGTGGGACTGTGACATTTAGGATCCTCATCTGCTGGCCAAAGTCTTGAGGGATTACAAAGAGCATCTATCAATCTAGAGCAGCGGTCCCCAACTCCAGTCCTCAGGGACCACCAACAGGTCATGTTTTCAGGATATCCTATGGCAAGAACAGCTGTGGCAATGTCTGAGGCTCCGGCAATAATTACATCACCTGTACAACACTGAGGAAATCCTGAAAACATGACCTGTTGGCGGTCCCTGAGGACTGGAGTTGGGGAACACTGATCTAGAGGATCCAACTGGCCCTACAACCGATTGATGTGAGGGAACACCAACACCGTGTAATGCTTCATTTACCCTGTGGGGGAGCTGCAGGGAACAGTAACGGTTTTCAGCAGATCGCTGGGGGTTTCAACAAGGGGGCACATAGTTCTCAGCCTGTTGTCAAGAGATCCTTCTAACAAGTAATAATTGTCCAAGGTGGAGAATCAGGATAATAAGCCCCAACTGCATCATATTCACAATGTTTCCGGCTACTGCTGTGCTGTTCTAGTTTATTCACGATGCATTGTTAGAATGATGTTTGTTAATAAGACTACTGAACCGAGCGCTCTCTGTACATGTTTACTTGTCTAATAAAGCTGGCCATCTCTGGATGATACCGTTATATTGTTACTACAGTTCACTTACATAAAAAATAACGTGGATTATTCTCCATGTGGAAATTCAGTCCCATTCTTGAAAACCTGGACCCTTCAGCAAGGACCAAAAGTAGTATCTACATTCCATATGTTAATACTTAGTGGGGCTCCTTTGGCCCTAATGCCATTGGATGTTCTCTGTGGCATACTTTCTACTAAGATCTGATGCACTTCAGCTGGTATTTCCCTCCATTCATCCTGCAAATGTCTGGCGATTTCGCTCAAAGAAGATGCATTGGCCTGTCTACAATACAAGACTGTTAAGCAATGGAAGAACGTTCTATGGAGTGACAAATCACACTACTCCATCTTCACATCCGATGGACATACCCGGGTGTGGAGCACGCATTAGGAACACCTTTCATCCGAGTGTGTTGTGCCATCAGTTACGTACGGTGGAGGATCAGTTACAGTCTGGGGATGTTTTACGTGGCATGATCTCCATTGGTTGTAGTGACAAGAACCCTGAACACGGAGGGGACCCTGACTTTCTAGACAATAATGTGCTGCAGACAATGTGGCAATACTCTAGGAATGGTCGGCCATACTGCAAACAAGACAACGCGCCTCGTCACATGTCCAACGCTGTTTTATGTTGGTCTGAGGATATGGATGTTCCACGTTTAGAACAGAGTCCGACCCGAACCTGCGGAACATCTTTGGGATGAATTAGAACATTGGGTCAGGAATTATGAATAGCGTCCATCTTCTTTGAGTGAACTCACCAGACGTTTGCAGGATGAATGGAGAGAAATACCAGCTGAAGGGTATCAGACATTAGTAGAAGGTATGTCAAAGAGAGCATCCACTGTCATTAGGGCCAAAGGAGCCCCACTAAGTATTAACATAAGGAAATAAATACTACTTGTGGTTCTTGCTCAGGGGTCCAATTACTTTTGATAGGTTAGTGTATGGTTGGTTGAGAAGTAAAGCCCTGGCAGGCCGGTACCTCGATACTTTCTATCCACAATGTCTGCAAAGATCAGTGAAGTAAAGACATAGAACAGATTTCCTCCCTGCATGGCTCCTAGTTCAATAGTTCCATCAATGACACTGCAGTGCACACACATGGATTGGATCTGGTCACAATGTCTCCAACGCTCTGTGCTAAGACGTCAATTTGCTTCAATCAGCGTTTATTTACAATGTTTCCTGATCACATGACTTCTGCATTGTATTAAAAGAAACCGCAGAGCTTTTACTGAGCGCCGATCTCAGCATTTCAAAGGAACTCCATTTTATTTGATAGTGTCTAGCAGCCGCATCGCTCCCAGATATTCCCACAACAGCGACCGTCCCGCGCCGCGCGCCTCAAAATGAGTTTACAGATACAAAGTGTTCTCTTCCTTCCATAAAGCCTCTATTTGCGCCTGTATTTCATCTGCTGATTTGCGGTGCTGCACACGGACGGACCCAACGCTTTCCAGCATGTCAAGAGTATTTAAAGAGACGGACAGAAGTTGCAGTAAATTACCAGAAGTCGATCTAATTTACCAAAAGGCTGTTCTGAATCTGTAAAGAAAGGTTGGCAGTAAGTGAATCCAGCAGACAGTCCGCGGGCAGCAGAGGAGTCCAGGGACGGAATCACTCGCTGCCGTGGGGAAATCAACCGATGGATGAAACTCCGGATAAACCATCAGGTGGCAAAACAGAATGCAGAGAGCGCAAAGTTTAACTTGACTGCAAAAACTTTCTGCAACTCATTCTTATCTTAAGCCATTGAAAAGCTATTGCTCTATTATCCTGACATGAGAAAAGCCATTAAAAATCAATTAAAGGGCAAATAAATAAGTTATAACGAAGATAAAATGAGTTACATCTGTACATATTGAATGGCCACTGGGATCTGGGGAGATCCCATTCCTTTTTCATGGCGGTATTCTCTCCCACTCCCTTGGATGGAAGGCTGCCCCACACATGAATGGCCTCCGGATGCGTTACTGTTGGCATGACCCAGGGCTCATGGTAGCGCTCACCTATTCTTCTTCAGACCATCCTACTTCCAGATGTGCCAATCAGTCTGAAGGGGCTTCATCAGAGAAAATACCGTCCAGGGATTGGACTGCAGAGGACTGGGGTGATTTTCTCTAATGAAGCCCCTTCAGACGGATTGGGATATATTTGTCAATAAAAGTGTAAAAACGTATGAAATGCTTATAATTGTACTTTAGTAACCATAGAAACATCTGACTGAGGCCTCCTGCACACAACAGTGTCGGATCTGGCATGCGGGATCCCGCAGCCGGATCCGACCCTGTGCCCGGCCGGTGGCCTCGCTCACCTGTCCGAATTCTTCCTTTTCTGTACTGTGGGAGAGCCGGGTGGCGCACATGTGCAGTACAGATAGAGCTGCGCAGTCACTAGGTTTCCAGGTGTCTATGGGGCTTTCTAATGTTAAAAACGCATCGCGGCAAAATCGCAATTTACCACGAAATCGCGATTTTGCGCGATGCGATTTTAACATTACAAGTCCCATAGACCCGTGGAGAAGAAAAAAACACTGCGAATTTCGCAGGGAAAAAAAAACTGTAGTGGACAGTCACCCTAAGGGCGCCTACCCACTTGCGTTGCTGATTTTCGCTCGTGAAAAACGCGGCGTTTTCACGCGTTTTTTGCGCGTTTTCCGCGGTGTTTTTTGCGCGTTCTTTGCAGCCCTCCATTGACAATCAAGGAGACATATGCAACTGACAGCTCCTATGTGAAAAAAACCCCACGAAACGGAAAAAAACCCCAGATGGACAAGAACACATTCTATACTAATTGCTCTTGAGAAAAAACGCAAAACATCACAGGAAAAAAAATCGCAAGTGGGTGGGCACCCCTAAGGCTGCTTTCACATCGGCGCATGCAGCTAAGCGGAAACCAAATAGACCCCATTACAGTTAATGCGGTCTTTCGGTGCTCTTCGGTTCCGTCACAGGGTGGATCGCTTCAGCATGTAACAGGGAAAAGAAGCCCCCAACGTAGATGTGAAAGCTGCCAAAAAAACCAAAACGCTGAAGCAGCAAACTGTGAAAGCCCAAATATGTTTCAGTCTCAAAACTATTGGCCACGACTGCACATGCCCAGCCAGGGACGCCCCCCGATACCATCCTGTGTTCCCCCGGTGACCGGTATAAGGTCTTGAGATGTGAAAAAGCACAATCAGCAATCTTATAATTGTTTAATTTTCCCAAATCAGAGTTTTTCGTAATGTAGAGAAAGAGCGAGCGCCCCCGCCAGGACAAGGGAGACATTACCGCCTGTCTAATGTGCATCACAAGCAAGGCTGGTTGGCATTATAGTGTCCCCGGATGAATGTCAGCCGCCTGATGTGATTGCTACAAGCCCCCCGCCATAAGGTGCAGGTGATACGTATGAGACCGCTCACAGACTGCCTGACATCCCAAGACATTCATCACCGGCCTGTCATCAAGATACAGTTCACACAATGATGTTGTGGAATACAATGCGATGAGGTGAGAAAGATACAAGGGATGCATTGCCTATCTATCTATCTATCTATCTATCTATCTATCTATCTATCTATCTATCTATCTATCTATCTATCTATCTATCCATCCATCCATCCATCCATCCATCCATCCATCCAATATCTATCTATCTATCTATCTATCTATCTATCTATCTATCTCACATCT